>NW_028297110.1:117500-267809 GCF_055798465.1 Pogonomyrmex barbatus
ATTTTTCATAAATAGCACGTAGAATTATGAGCACTGTTAACATTCTTGCACGTTTTTACCAGGATTTAACTCCTTTGGATTTTTATTTGTGAAAACATCTAAAAAGTATAATTTATAATGATGATATTATTAATAGTTTGGAAATATTCAAAAACTAGATGTGATACAATTCAGAATATACCAGGAATTTTTTGAATGTCTTCGATAATTTCTAAAATGTCGATATAAAGCATACATTGTTGCAAAAGGAAATCATTTTTAGTAATTCCTTTAAGTAAGTTTTAAGGATTCCCGAAGTAATTACTTATTTCAATATCACTTTATGTATATAGAGGAAAGTCACCATTTTGTTTTTGAATTATATTTCTTAAATAAAAACTAAATATGAAACATAACATACAAATTAGTTAGAAAATAAAAGTATGAAGCCCGATAATTTAAATTTCTACATATCCGTACTTTGCACTCGGGCCAGTAGTTCCTACGATATGTCCACGCAATCGATATCTATAGATGAGACCGCTAAGAGCTTCTTTCACCATCTTTGATTAATTTAATTTATACGATAAATTTAACAATGCAATTGGTCAATTCCAATGGAATAATTAATTATGTTAATCAAAGATGGTGAAAGAGGTCCTAAATCGACTAAACATGCAATCGATAATTTATCTCATAAAGTAAAAAGCTGATTTAACGTGACTCAACATTCTGATTTGTATATTGAATACATATATACATGGAAAATTTCCATCTCATCATTAATTGTTACTACTACGACATTGCTATTTTAGTTTTAGATGGTAGTAAATTATTAGATTAGATAAGGAGATAACTCAGGTAGCACATGTTGCACATGTTGCACATGGTTTCATATACGTTTTCTAAATATACGGTTTTATAACCAGTAAAGAAAACAAAAAAATGTATCAGAAACGTTTCTGAACTCATAATTGATGAAATGTAATTTTCACATTTTTCGTTTTTACATAATTAAGAAAAATTTTTTCTATTGTAAATAATATATAACTTTTTTCGCTTTATAATAATTGTAATAGTCTCATTTAAATTCATATTAATATAATTATTGCACAAAATAAATAATGTAATTAATACATACAATATATTTTCTTAAATTATTTCTGTCTTATTCATCATAATCATTAATTAATTAGAACCACTCATAGAAACTTTTCTACTTATAGTACTCCATGCATAATATATATGTATATATGTGTCTCAAGATTCGCGAATTAAAATATCATAGCAAGAAAGCGAAAAAATAAATTATAAAAGTATTTCCCATTTTCGTTCCCAGTAGTAATTTTTGAGATATAAAAGTTTAAAATTAGTCAATTCTAGATTACAGTTAAACTTGTGAGATCGTGCCAATTCTAAATTACAATTAACCTTATGAGACTTTCAAATATGAATTTTTTGTTGAATTATGTTTATTTGAAATTATGCGAAATTTTAATATAAATTTATATTAAAATATTTGATAATTTTATTAGCGAGCGTATATTTTATTATACATTTTGATATGTCTTAAGTTCATTGTTGATTATGAGTCTTTTATTTATATTTAGTTAAATAATTTGCAACATCAGGTATTTCATTGTTGGGTACACCGACGGAGATTTATGTACATGGTATAAGCTATCTATTCATTTGTTGTGCGATCATCTTCGTTGCCTTTACCACATCCTTCGTATATCTGCCAGTATTTCATGAGCTCAAACTCACCAGCACTTATGAATACCTCGAGAAACGTTTTGATAAGAAGTTGAGATTACTGGGTTCAATCCTTTTTGCCATTGGTATTGTAAGTAAAATTAAAAAATTATAAATCATGTAAATTTTCTTGTAAATATACTCCAAATGATATTGATATACAATATTTTTTTAGATAACTTGGCTTCCAATTGTTATCTATGTACCTGCACTGGCTTTCAATCAAGGTATATATTTTTCTATACAATAGTTTAACGAAAATTTCATATGAGGATTAAACCACTTTTTAATATACATGATATTCGATTTTAATTAATTGCTCATGCCGGCGCATAATATAATTTTATTTTATTTGAAAATGTGGTGTGTGCGCGCGCGTGCGGTGTGTGCGTGTGTGTGTGTGTGTGTGTGTGTGTGTGTGTGTGTGTGTGTGTGTGTGTGTGTGATAAAAAGCATAATATGACATATACAAAATCAGTTTGGATAATGATTTATCTATTTTCAGTTACGGGAGTAAATGTACACATAGTCACACCTTTTGTATGCATCGTTTGCATATTTTACACCTGTGTGGTAAGATATATGACTTAAAAAATGTAAAAATAAATAAAAATATAAAAAAATAATACAAATTCAGATAGTAATGTAAATATTCAAATTGAAACCAATCAATAGCTGTATTCATAATACGTTTCTTCTTTTATTATAAAAGATATTTCATTTTAATTAAATATTAAATTACGTATATAATCTAAGTAAATAATAAGTATTATATAATATAATAAATAAAAAATATATTAATTTGATATTTAAAAAACATATTAGGATAAATTTTTGTTTAATAAAATTTTGCTGATGGATTTTATTATTTTATTCAGGGCGGTCTCAAAGCAGTAGTATGGACAGATTTCATTCAAACTTTCATTATGTTTGGCTCGATGTTATTAATTGCAATTAAAGGTACAATAGACGTTGGTGGACTATCTCTAGTGATTCAAAGAAATTTGGATTCCGGAAGACTCGAATTTCCTGCGTACGTGTATTTTAATCCATAATCAATCAATTGATAACATAGTGAGACACAATATAATTTTATTCGCATTAATTATATTTTAACACTCAATGTTCTTGTATCCTGTTGTATTCTTATTATTTATTTGCACTTTTCACTTGCAATCTCTCTTCATCATTTAAAAACCTATGAGTTTGAACCGATGAAATAAAATTTTTGATTAGTTTCATCGTCTAACTCTCATTGAATTAAAAATGTCATTCTCCTATTAGTTTTGAACTTAAAAGACAAAGGAAAATAAATATTTGAACAAAAATAATAAAAGAAACATTTTCTCATATCGTGGAAATCTAATGCCCGATTCCACCAACGTAGATTAACTTTAATCTCGATTCAATTTACTCTTCATTTTTTTCTAGTTCTAAGAATCAAAAAAAGATGAAGAACCAAGTTAAACCGAGATGAGAAGTAAATCTACGTTGGTAGAATCGGGCATAAATAATATACATAATATAATATACATTAACAGGCATAAATAATATACATTAACATAATATATATTAACAGGCCTTGTACAGAAGAAAAAAAACAGAACAAAATAGATTTGTTTGTTCCATTTTTGTGCAGAAATTAACACAAAATATTAGCATTTGTTCTTTTTTTTCTTCATTTCATTCATCATTTAACCCAGATCTTTCATCTACAATTTAGATCCTTGAAGGTTAGTGCAATTTTTGCACTGTTCGGGTTTGTATGAAAATTTGAAGTTCTTATATATTTATGAAATCTTTACTAACAAGGTTTTACTATTAGAGAAGTCATGCAAAAAAAAATGTGCGATGAACATCGAACTTCGGTTAGATGATAATGGTGAATAGTCTTTCGTTTATATTCTTGATTTATTTTCATACAGAACCTTTAACTATTATAATTATTAATTTTTTATATTAATTATTATTTATGGTATATATTTTTTGTTCAACAGGACGGATTGGAACCCTTTCATAAGACATACAATTTGGTCACTCCTCATAGGTGGTTACATACATTGGTTGCAAATCACTGCCATTAATCAAAATATGATTCAACGATATTTATCACTTCCTACTCTGCAATCAGCTAGAAGGTATTTTATTTTAATAAAATAAACATTTTTATTTAAAAAATTTATTAATAAATTTGCTTTTTGAAAAAATATTTGTATTTTATACTATGGACAAAATTAAACTGTTTTATATAAAACAGTTTAATTTTGTTCATAATATAAAACTGTTTTATATAAAACAGTTTAATTTTGTCCATGATGTAAAATACGAAAAAATTTGAAATATTTAATTTATTCGTTGAAATAATTTTATTTATAATATTTATAAAGAATGGTATCCAAAAGAGTGGCGTTTATAATTTTACAATTTTGATTGTGCGATTCCTGTTATTTTCCCTGTTAGAGCACTCTGGAGTTTCATGATCGGAGTTACAATGCTGACTTGCTTATGTGGATATTGTGGCATGCTAATTTACGCCTGGTATCATGAATGTGATCCACTTACAACTAAGGTAACTTTTAGTAGTAGTCTAAGTCTTTAGTAGTATTTATGACTCATATGAAAAATCAATCATATTTCTGTGCCATCTGAGTAAATAAATGGATTTTTTGAAAATTTAACTAAACTAAAATTTAAATTCTCTCCTATTCGATTGATCATGTAAATTCAAAATATTTGTTCTATTCTTATTCTTCTTTCATTCATAGATAATTTGTAAATAATTTTGAAGAATTTATATTTTGCGCTAAAAATAACAAGCACCACATACTAGTATACTATTTTCTGAAACTGTTAATTTCGCATAAATATAATATTGTATATCGCTTTTCAAAAACAATAATTGTATAATACTGTATAGTTGGCACGCGCCAAGGATCAGCTGCTACCGCTGTTAGTTATGAACGTTTTAGGAAGATTTCCAGGACTGCCTGGTCTCTTTGTAGCTGGTGTATTTAGCGCCGCACTCAGGTAATTAAGTTAAGTTTATATAATATTTAAGAATATATAATATAATATATAATATTTAATAATTTTAAAGTTAAGTCTTAGATGATCTCTACACGTTTTCCTATTTTAAATTTTAATAACTAGAGTATTAATCATAATTTTTATATAACAATTGATATATATAAATAAAAAAATTGCTTTTTTGTAAAATAGAGTTGATGATAGAATTAATTTCTAGAAAAAAGATATAAAGGCAAACAGTGCAAATAAAGAAAAAGAATAAGCGATTTCTTTGGATAAATATTCAACTGACAAATATTCAATTAAGAAATATTTTTATATAGAAAAAAGTTACTAATACCATTAAATCTTTTTGTTTTTGAACCATATTTATATTTATATTTATATTTATATTTATCTTAAATAAAAGTTAGATATGAAACTTTGGAAATATAAATAGAAAGACTGTGGAGTTTATATGAATGTCTTTAATGGATTTCATGTTCTATGAGGAAATAGACTTTCAATCCCTCTGATTTCAATCTACGGAAATACATTTCAGATATCGATACATCTATGATTAAAATAATATAGAATAAAATAAAAATTTATATAAATCACATACTAAAAGGATTATAAATTATAGCTATTGTAACGCACGTATATGCATGCAAATGAACACGTAGATACATACGTAATATAATAAAATTGGTTTATGGTTATTTTTTTCTAGTTCATTGTCAACCGGTTTAAATTCTATGGCAGCCGTAGTATTGGAAGATTTTGTTAAACCATTTCAGAAGACTCCATTTACGCGCAGAGGTGCTGATATCTTTATGAAACTCACGGTTGTTGTTTTAGGAGCAATCTGTGTTGCTCTTGTTTTCGTCGTTGAACAAGCGGGTACTCATATGTTGCAGGTAAATATGAAGATAATTTTTAATCAATACAAATTCTTTTCTTTTTTAATATTTGATTGAATGTTTATAGTTGTCCATAACCTTAGGCTCCATTACTACTGGTCCATCTTTTGGTATTTTCAACATGGGAATATTATTACCATGGATTAATAGCAAGGCATGTATTAGAGATAAACATATTTTGATTTATATTTACAAAATATTATTTCATTCCAAAAACTTTCAAAGTTTTCAAGTTTGTTGTATGGAATGGAATCTTAAATCACTTATACTTTAAATTATGTGAAGAAATTGCTTTTGATTTTTTAAATATATTATTTTTAAATATTGAAGTATTTAGATGAATTCTGAAATATTATACAATATGTAAAAGATAAAGACCAAATAGGAAACAACGCTATTAATAATATGTAATATTTTTTTGTAATATATCTTTTTCAGCCCAGTAAACTACGCACCGATTACGTCGATATTGAAACGTAGTTATATAAGCTAAAGCTAAAATCATTGTAATACCATTGAATATTGAAAAATTTAGACAATTCTACTTATGTATATATTATTAATTTTATATTTGGATTTAAATTATTACAAAACAAGGAAAAAAAGGAAAAAGTTTTGCTCTTTTTCCACGTGAATATTAACTTTTTGATAAATAATAGGGAATTCTCAAATACAAAATTATGACATGTAAAATTGCAATATTTTAAAGTGTCAGATAGAATCCTATATTTTAAATATAGGTGACATAGAATTTTATCTTTTATATTAAGGTCAAAGTCATAGATAAGAAAGTTTTTTGCAAATATTTATTTTTATTTTATATTAACTAAATAATGTTTAAATTATGTTTACATTTATTAATAAGAATAAATATATAATTTAAATAAATTCAACAGGGTGCTTTAGCAGGAGGAATTGCAGGCTTGAGTTTTATGGGCTGGCTCGGTCTATCCGCTGAAGCAGCTATCACCAGTGGAAGAATTAAGTTAGTATTATAAAATTATCAAAAGATATTCTGTTTTTCTCATTCTTATTTTCGAATTTCTCCGAAACTAAGCGAAAAAATGCGATATACAATATTTAGTCTACAATTGTTATTTATTTATCAAGATTTACAGTTCTAAAGTTTTATATCAAATGTCAGGTATCATTTGTAATAATTGTTACTTTGAGCAACATTAAAACCGAACTTTTACTGTAATTAACCTAGTAAGTATTAATTTTAAATTCAATAGGTAATTTTTTATTTAATCTCTTTATAGTTATCATAGAAAAATGTAGTTTTTTTATACAAAAAATAAAGATGTTTTTTGAAATCTGAATGTTAAAAAAAATTAAGATGTTTTTGATATATAATTCTTCATGCTATTTAACTTTTTTCCTGTAGAATAGTTTATAAGTAATTTCAGATTATCATTAAATAAATCATTCTATATGTATTATACAGTTACTGTTACATTATTTGTTTATTATTTCTTTTTAAAATTCCTTATTAATTATAAATGTTCCTATTATATTTATATAGATTTGATACAAAACCTGTCACTACGGAAGGATGCACCTATTCATTTCCACAGGTAGAGAATTTATTATTATCTGTACCGCCAGATTCAATCTTAGACAACATTAATGAAGAGTAAGTTAAATAATATCATCTTCAGTTGTGCTTAGAATAGCTACTAATAAGTATAAATGCTTTACTGTAATCAATATCTTATATAGTCGAATTTAATTATAATTTTCGATTCGATTTTGTTATTAATATCAACTAATTTTGTATTGCTTTTAAAAATAATCCACAACTCACCGACAACTTCTAATAAATGTCCATCATAATAGATGTCCATTGTGTATCATGGAGATTCATTAAAAGATAATGCAATTTTCTATTAAATGTTTACTGATCTACTAGACATTCGTAATTTCGCATTTTTAACCATCATTAAATATATTTATAACTATCTGTTATAGATATTATGTGAATTATTCAAATATGTTTCAAATATAATTTCGAGAAATGATTAATAAACATTAATTGAAAACTTTGAGAATGTTATGAAGAAAAAAATAAAATTAAATATAACATATTAAACAACTTTTTCATATATATTAACCATAATTGAAATACTAAATAAAATCACTGATGTTCGCGGTATAAAATAATAAAAAAGTTAATACATTTTATAATAATGAATAAAAATGTTTCATTCAATGTACATGGTAACAAAGTCTCGGATTGATAAAAAATCTCGAAAACAAGACATTTAAGAAAAAAAAATTTCATATAAAAGTTATAGAGATTCAATAAATACGTCAAACAACGATATCCATTTAACTTGAGTGCAAGTAGCAGAAAAGCTTAACTTTAAAATAATTTCAAATTTTAAATGGAAATCTCTATATTTTATTTTTATAATCGATATCAAGATCTTTTTAAAACACTACAATGAAATTCCTTTTGATTACTTTTTGAAATATTGTCAAAGTTCAGATATCGTCGACATTAGCAGATTTACATCGTCCAGTGCAGACGATTTTGAAATATTAAAAATTGCAATTTTTTTACTTAAAAACGTTTGAAGATATACTTTATCTGTCCATGATTTTGTTTATAAGAGGTTGCACTTGTCTGCTTTTATTTATTTATATATGTAATATTTAAATATTTAAAACAATATTTTTTTAAACTATGCAACTTGTGAATAATATTTTCTTTTATTACTTGAAAATACGGAAATATTTTAAATTGTTATTACGTGAGACATATTTCATGTAGTATTTATTTTTTAATAGAGAACCATGGGCATTATTCCGTCTCAGTTACTTGTTTTACACTATGACTGGTGCCTTAATAACTATGAGCGTCGGTCTCATCGTAACTTTAATTACTTCTGAAGATATTGAGAAGTTAGATCCAATGCTCGTAGCGCCATTTATGAGAAAATACTTAAAGACTGCAACCAGAGAAGTTCCGCTTCAAGAATTTCATGAAATCAAGGTTTAATTTTTCATAATTATTTTTTTTTTATTTTAATTAAATATTTTAATTTTATTATGAAAAATTTTAAAAAATATTTAATTATTATCAAATTAGATGTATATGTTATACAAGAGTGACCCATTATAATCTTATACGCAATTATTTCCCAAACTATCCGAAAAAATATTTTAGACAAAATTGTAAGTTTACAAGGAATTAATGATTATGATATTAATTTATCTGCAAAACCACTGTAGAAATTTTTTGTAATCCTCACTTTTTTATTAGCGTAATTTGTATTATTGTAACTTGTCACAGCATACTGATTTGATTGGAAAAATTTTGGAGAATTTTTGGGAATTCTGGACGACATTAGTTCAAAGCGGGTGTCGGTCTGCGATTGAATCTTTCGATTTGTCAGAGACCTCCCTTTTTATATCGAAATCAATCACAGTTTCGATTTAGATATAGTTGAGATCGGGGGTCAATCCTGGTACGCAAAGGGAAACATTCTTATTATCTAGGAATGTTCGATACGATGCTTGACGATATACGGTAACTCAATTATTTAGATCGTTGATTTCTGATTTTATTAATGTAGATAACGGCGCTAGATTGTCCCAAAAAACCGCATCGTTACAAAGATATACGATATTTTATATTTTACATCAGGATATGATAAAATATAAAATATCTCGTAAAAAAATGAAAGATTATAATAGGTTCTGTATATTGTAGCATTATCTTATATCAAAATAATAATAATATTACATTATAATATGAGTCATTTAATGTTTACTAATATAAAATTTTATTTACTTTTTACACAATTATATTAATCAATTTATTTACAATTAGGTTGCAAAATCAAATGAAAAGGTGGCGTCTTGTACTATCAATGAAGATGACAAATTATTATCAGAAGGAACGATTTCAACATAATATAAGTAATTATTAATGTAAATGTTATTAATATTTGAATTTATTAAGAAAGTATATTATAAGTATATTATAATTTAATTCTTATATAAAAATCAAGATTAATATTGAATTATTAAAGAAATTTTGTATAAAATTTATACAATATCATATATTTTTGCTACGTATGATGTATATTACAAAAATTATTATATTATGGATTATTGTGAATAAAGTTATTAATAATTTTTGTGAGTACATTAATGAAGTATCTTACAATAAAAAATATAAAAATATTTCAGGATTTTATATTATTACATATAATAAAATCCGAATGTAAAAAAATAAATACATTGCGTTATTATGTTTAACATTTATTATTTAAATAAAAAGAAATTTATATTAATAAGAACAAACATTTGAACAAAAAATTTAAACAATACAAATAATTTCTGATGCAGCATATGAATATAGTCTTATTAAATCTGAGCTATCAAATTTATAACTACATTGGCTATTACTGCTATTATAATTTCATATTATTTTATATATTATAACCTATATGTATTATAATTTATATACTTATCATTAGAATATTTTTTTATACATTTAAAATATAATTTATGTTAAGTATTACAAAATTATTCAAGTATCAAAAAATCAATAAATTTAAATAGTACATTTATATAAATTTTGATAAAAGAGAAAAAAAAAAGAGAATTTCTTATATAATGCAAGCTTCCACTGTCTTTTTGACAGCATCACGAGCATATGGTATATATGACAAGGAATACCATGTCATAGCTAGAGATTGAATAATTATAAATAGAAGAGCTAGACCAGGATTGTGCAACTGGAAATAAAAATGTTATGAATATTTTAAGGAATATATTACTAATAGAAAATATTGAATACTTACATATAAAGCTGCAAATAAAGTTAAAGCAATAGAAACAAATACTAATATAGTTGCAATTACTCTTGTTGACGCGAACATCTTCTTCAACTGATTAAATGGACCCATCAAGAAACATGTACTAAAACATGCAGATCAATATATATATATATATATATATATATATATATATATATGTATATATAAATATATATACTAGTAGCATTTATAAATATCTATAGACATGTTTATGCAAATTATAAAGTAAATTAGTTGCAATTTTGTTATTGTATAAAAATGTAAAGAGATATTCATATATTATTAATTATACTATTCATTATTTACAGTTTATAAAGATTATGATGTAATATTCATTACTTTGTCATAATTTTCAGTAAATAATTAAGCTTTTTCTTTAAAAAATTATTTTCTAAAAAAAAAACATTTTTTAGTACATCTTTTTTAATTATACAAATTATACTTTTCTAGATAAACTATCTTTAAAATACATCTTTAAGAAATAAAATATCTCAATCAATTAATGTTCTAACCTAACATCTTTTTTCATATTTTATTTATATATATATATATATATATATATATACATATTATACAGCAATAAAAATTATAAGTTCCTTTAATAAAATAACATTTATTCAGCTTGTCACAAAATTATATTTTATTTCAGTAACTTTTTAATAATTACCTTGTAAGAAAAATTTATAATTTAAAAATCACTGCCTCTCTCTTTTTCTCTCTTTTTTATAATAATTATAGTTTATACTTTACCTAGCCAAAGAGATAATATTGCCTAAAGTATAGAATACAGCAAATACAGCAAGACCTTTCTGTAAGAACAAGGCAAAAGATCCAAGAAATGAACATAAAATGCCTATGACGAAACAAATCGCAAAACCTTTTATTCTGGTAGACCAACTTAATGTTGTTTGATCCATAACCTGTTAACCAAAAGAGATATAAATTATTCAAAATTTTTCATAAAACATTTAAATTACATATTTTAGATATTACAAGAATCTAAAATATTTCTATAATTCATTAATAAATTACCGTAAAATCTGCATCAACCTTCCATTGTTGATATGAGAGCATTTGATAAAATAATAATTTTAATTTATATTTAAAATATTTATATATATAAATCTAATTAATGATTCTATTGTATCTAAATCAGTAATATGTAGTTTATTAAACGTAATTACCTGGGTAATAATACCACTTTCTTCATCGCACCGTTCATTGCCATTTAAAGCCCTTCTTAACTTATCCATTTTTATTTTAAGTATGAATATTAATAAATATTTCAAAGAAATTGAATAATATTAGCTTCATTAATTTGTTCAATATACAATCAATAAAATTTAACAAAATGTTTTATCTCATCTGTTATACATTTATGTTTTAGGTTATATACATCCCCTACATATATATCCCGTATTTCTATATAATACAAAATATTTTAAATGTTATTTTTATCTTTTAGCAAAAAAACATTTGTATTGTCTGTATTTATTTACACTTTCAATTCTTTTTACTCTTTACACAAATTGATTGCGTTCAAAATACACAACGATCGTATTTAGAAAACACAACAGGTGCATCCAGAGTTGGGTTACGTTTGGAAACATTATTCCTAGGGGAGCCACCCGTTTGACCACGTTTACAATAGCTGCGTTCAATGATTCTTTATTATGATTGGTTTCTACACTTAGATTCAACAAAGATCTAAAGGCAAGAACCAATCATATTAAAAAAATCACTGAATGTCACTGATCTGCTTTCTCTGCTAAACGCAGCCAATTAGATACAACCATTTATAACGACCGATGCTTGTCGGAAATTTTCTATTAGATTAACCAAACAATTTTATTTTAAATTAATCAATCAGTAACGTGGACAATCAGGTGCTAGCTTCACCCGAGTATGTATTGTATGTATTGTATCTTTGTTTAACATTCGATGAACAACAAGAATAAAATGATACAGATAAAGTCGAGCGACGCCCATTTGATTACGTTACTGATTGGCCAATTTGAAATAAAATTATCTAATTGATTGATCCAGTAGAAAATCTTCAGCTATTGGTCGCGGTAAGGATTGGTTTATAGAGGCTGTAATCTGTTAACTTAAGCCAGCGGTACACGATGCTTTTTTTCCTGCTGATTTGCTAGCTGGATTTGCGTGCTCGTTGAGCTCTTGTCTCTGATTGGTATATTCTTTTGGATCTAAAAAAATATACCAATCAAAGACAAGAGTTCAACAAGTATACGAATCCAGCTAGCAAACTAGCAAAAAAAAAGCATCGTGTGCCGCTGGCTTTATGCCGTAATCATAAAAAATTGACGAATCATAGTCGATTATTCTTCTATAATTCGATTGTGATTGATTAATTTTTTACGGCATAAGTTAACAAATTACGGCCTTCATAAACCAACTCTAAAAGCTACCAACTCCAATTAATTAAATCGGCCGATCATTCCATTGGAATAGTCCAATCGCAATTTGCTCACAAATTTAAGAACAAATATGATTGGTTAATTCCAACCAAATAATTGACTGATTAAATTAACCAGAGTGAAAGTAGCTTTTAATAAGTGGTCCATTAGAAAATTTCTAAGTGTCGGTCGATATGAGTGGACGTGTCCAATTGTAAAAGTGGTCAAATGGGATGGCCCTCCAGAAAGCAGCTTTGTAACTGTGTAAAAATCTTTGAAATTATTGGTTTTTATTTTTAATTCTTCACGGATCTAAATGTATACACCAGTCATATTAAAGAATCTTATAACAGTTGCGAAGTTTTTTTTTGCTGAACGGTATGATTGTGCTTCTCCGAGTGTTTATTTCAAAATATCTCTGACAATCTTGAGCAACAGGTTATTCTTTAAGAAAGTGAAACAAACAAGAGATAGAAACAAGAGATAAAAGAGAGAGACTTTTTAAGTTGATCAGGTAATTCTTATATAATTTATAATTAGTAACGATATGCTTGAAATTAATTATGCATATAAATATACAAATTAAATTTTAATTATTTGTATAATTAAAGTATAAAGTAATTATAAATATATACAATATTTAAAGTATAAAGAGTATTTATTTAAATGTAGCCGTTGTGGAAGATAAATTTGAAAGTGATAACATATGTAACAATCAAGTTATAGTATTCAAAGTTTTACTGAAGGTTTAATTTTAGGGTTTTCCTGTTATATTTCGGAAAAATATTTAAACATTTTTTAATATGAAAATAAAGGTTGAAAACACAAATTGTTACCTGTTGTTCTTACAGAGTAATTGATAAAGTCGTTAAATGCAATAGTTTCGAAGGTTAGAAAATCTGTCATACAACATTGATGCTTGCAACATTCAGAATCATTTCATCTTTGTTGTATACTAAATAAGAACAGAACTATTGTGTGCTATATATAAATCTTGTTTTACATTGTAAATAGGAGATGGTGTGATAAATATGAAAGTTTAAAATCTATATAAAATCGAACGATAATAGACTTATTTTGCACTGTAACCAGGGAATGATATAGATGAAATTCTCATTTTTAAATCTTTGTTTTTATATGAAAAGATTGAATACATTTTTATCAAAATATGAGAAGAAAACTCTGAACTAAATGTTTATAAAAGTTTTTACGAATATGAATTTCGACGAGGTTAACTACAATGTGTTTTACAATGTGTTTAGTTGACCGTTAGAATATTTTTAATTTTTTTGAATTTCTTAAAATTTAAACAAGAAATCCATAATAGATTAAAATAATTTAAAATATACACATAATTATCTTATTTAGGTATAATTTATCTTGCGACAATGCTTTCTCGAGATGATCATAGTCATGGACGCATGGCAATTTTTAAATTCCACAATAAACATCAAGTAAGTATGAATAAAATTATTTTTATTTCAATTTTATATTATTTAAAATATAAGTTATATAATTATTTATAAGTTATATAATTATTTTGAATTTTTTTAAAATAATTAGTTTGAATGTAGATTTTGTATAAAATATAAAAAAATTTTTTTAGGAAGCACGAATAAGGAGAAATGCATTATCAATACAGCTACGTAAAGCTAAGAAAAATGATCAATTGTCAAAAAGACGTAATCTTGACATAGAGGAAGAATTACAAAATTTATCAAATGAATCTGCTCTTTCATCCACTGTTATACCTTCTGTAAATGAAATTGTAAATCATATAAACTCATCAGATGAAACATTGCAACTATCAGCGATACAAACTTGTAGGAAATTATTAAGTCGAGAAAGAAACCCTCCCATAAATGATATGCTAGAAGGTGGCATAGTACCATGCTGTATTAAACTTTTGGATAGCGATCACAAGTAAAATTGAAAAAATAATTGACCAGTTTAAATAAATTTGTTTTTACGTTTTACATGTGAAAGGATCAAGATAATTTTTTTTTTTTAATTAGCATTTCCTTGCAATTTGAAGTGGCATGGGTATTAACTAACATAGCTTCGGGTACATCTGAACAAACGCAAAACGTTATAAAACATGGAGCTGTACCAAAGCTAGTAAAGCTACTTAAATCTGCTTCATCCATTGTAGCAGAACAAGCAGTATGGGCTTTAGGAAATATAGCTGGAGATGGACCATATGCACGTGATCTTGTTCTTAGACATGATACTCTACCTATCTTGTTGGATTTAATTAAACCTGATACTTCAGTAAGTAATATTGTATTTGATTATAATATATACATACATACAAAAATACATATATACATATGTGTATATATGCATACATGCATATATAATATTTTTAACAATTTATATACTTTGTTTTTATTTTGACTAAGTTTATTTTCATTCATGTTCTATTCAGTAGTATTCGGGAACAATTTTATTTTTTTATGTAAAGTGTAACATACAAATATTTGCAAGTTGAGCAATAATTAGTATGTTTACTGTGATATAAGTATTTTAAAAAAATGATAGTATTTGTCAATGGTTAATTTTAGCATGACTTTTATTATATATTTTTATTTTCAGAAAAAGAGAAAAAATTATATTTGTAATTAATATTAATTTGAGATATTTAATAGACAATAATATATCCTAATAGCTTTATTTATTTAAATAAATTTATAAATGAAAGTAAAAAAAGCAAAATCTAAATTCCTATATTGTATAATAACAAATACTTTTCATTTAGTGATATAAGTTGACACAAATATTATTTTGTCCTTGTTACTTTATTGAATGCCAAGAAAGTAACGATATGTCAACTTATATCACTAAATGGAAAGCATCCAACATATCAATTACAAGTTTTTTATTATTACACTTACAGAATGTATTAATATAATAATTCATAAAAATATATAGGAAAATATAAAATGATTTATATATATGCTGAAACATTATGTAAATTCTAAATATTATAAATATCTTGATAGATGAAAATTTCAAATAATATTTGTTTGAAAGAAGTTTATCAATTAAAATATTTTCTTAAAATATTTTCAATAAATTATTTTTTGTTTGGCAAATCCTTTTAAAGATGAACGAAACAAACTTAGTCTTTATATTAAATAAAATATTAAAACTGTTTTTTAATATTAGTAGATCTTAATATGTTCTAATATTGTTTGTAATAATGAAATATACAGGTAACATTTATACGTAACATTGTATGGACTTTGTCTAATTTATGTCGAAATAAGAATCCACCTCCATCTTTTGAATTAATTAAACCTGCTCTACCAGTATTTAATCGTTTACTTAGTTATACAGATAAAGATGTACTTGGTAAGACATTTCGTTTATTTATATAGTATAATTCCATAAGGCATTCTAAATCCGAGATATATTGCTGCTTATAATATTTTAGCTGATACATGTTGGGCACTTTCTTATCTTACTGATGGATCCAATGATAAAATACAAGCAGTGTTAGAGACTGGCATTATACCTAAACTCGTAGAAATGCTCACATTACAAGAAGCAGCTATCCTTACTCCAGTATTGCGTACAGTTGGAAATATAGTAACAGGTGATGATGCTCAAACAGATGCTGTAATTTTTGCGGGAGGATTGCCATATCTTGGTGCCTTATTGCGATATCATCGTGCTAACATTGTGAAGGAAGCTGCCTGGGCAATCAGTAATATTATGGCTGGTAATGCAGAACAAATCCAGAGTGTAATAAATGCTGGCCTGTTACCACCATTAATAGAAGTACTCAAGTTCGTAAGTATATTTACATATATAAAAAATCAGCCAAAAACATTTTAAACTTTTTGATAAAGGATTTTGTAGAAATTATATATATATATATTTTATATAATTATATTTTATATATATATTTTATAGGGAGATTTCAAAGTACAAAAAGAAGCTGCATGGGCTATAACTAACTTGACAACAGGAGGAACAATTCAACACTTAACTCAATTAATAGGGGCAGGTGTATTGCCACCATTTTGTAATTTATTGGAAGCAAAGGATTGGAATATTATTATTGTTGTCTTAGATGGGCTAACTAATATTTTGCATGCTGCAGAAAAAGTAGGACAAACGGAAAGAGTTGCCATTATGATCGAAGAAGTAGGAGGGTTAGATAAATTAGAAGCTCTTCAACATCATCCAAATGAGCAAGTTTATCAAAAATCCATGGCTATAATCGATGCATTTTTCTCTCAAAAGGTTTATATATTTCTATTTTTTTATAAATCAAAAATAACTTATATTGAAAAATATTTTGCTCTTAGATAATTTTACATATTATCCTGATAAGTAAATCCCATAATTTTATAAATATAAGAAATACAATCTTATTTTTATAGTAAATTAAATGGTATTAACCATATTTTAAAAATATTTATGATTTCTTTCTGACAAAGAAAAAAAATTATTTTTTAGGATATTGAAGAAGAAATTGTTAGTTCCAAAATTAAAGAGAATGCTGATGGACAGATTGAATTTAATATGGAGGATTCACCAATGAATAAGTTTAATTTTTGAACACATTTCTATTTGGTCTATCTAGATTAAAATAATGTAGGTTAGAGAATTTATCAATACATAAGAAATTTGATTATTAATTTATTATAGTTCATAATGATAATTGCCATAATAAAAATTAATGATACTTAATCAAATTTCAATATTTGAACAAAAAAATTGTAAAAAGATAAAAAAGAGAATTTTCAGCGACAATTAACAAACTATGCGTGTATACGATTTTGAATTTGAACATTAATATTTTTTTTTTATATTTTTCATATTTTAAGATTGAAATTGATTAAACAAAATTTAATTTTGATAATTCAATCTCGTATTCTAAATATTTTTAGACATATATGAAATTGTTATTACATTAAGACTTTTACTAGCTCATTGTGTTTAATATATTTTACAAAAATTTGTATTATGCATTTTCTCATTTTTGACATTACAATTCAAGTTAGTTACAATAAACCCTCAAGCCTTAATTCTAGAAAAAACATTTAAAGCTATTTTTTTTTATTTTTATAATTTCATGTTTTATATTTTCACGTTTTACATAAGATTACTGTATCAAATTTCAATTTTCTTTTAATGTGTCTTTATCATTCGATTCGTTTCTTTACAGATTAATTTATAAACTATTAAAGAAATATTTAAGAAATAAATATCGTGATAATTTGTATAAAATTCATAATTAAGATTAACAATCAATGTATTTTATTAAATGTTATCTGTAAATTTCTTGTATTATATATAACTTTATAGTTTAATTTTTTAATAAAATGGGATAAATATTTTCATAGATTTTGTAATATTATTGAATCATAACGTGCCAAAAAACAGATATAATTTTAACATTATTGCTATAAAAAGGAATGTGATAAATTATATAACATGTTTGTTATATGAAACATACATCAACTATTATTTCCTACTTATTGAATATTATATAAATATTATAGATTACTGCAAATGAAATAATTATCTATATGCGCGTGTGCGTGTGTGTGTGTATGTGTGCGCGCGCGCGCGCATATGTATTTCTTTTATATATATATAGATAGCGAATAGCCATATAAAATGTAAATAGTCCTCAGATAGTAAAAGATTGGAGACATAAACAATTAACAGATGGGGAACCGTTATGGTTATGCAGATTAAGATCCGATTCCACAATTTACTTCAACCGGAGTGTAATTCATAAAATTTGATTCAAAGAAAAGTTGCGTTCCATAGTTACAGTTTCAATTAATGTTGATTTCTTTTTTTAATTAGAATTTTAATTTAATTTTTTTTCTTATACAGGAAATTATAAATAATTGTACTATATGGTATTTCAAATTTATTTGAAGTATATTTTATTTTTATATTATTGATCTATTTTACTTGATCAATTTTCTACAATTTATAAATAATTATTCATAAGAAATTAAATTGGATACGTGATAAAAAATCAATCGATTAATAAGTCAATTAATAAATATATAATCGATCTATTATGTTTATAGCACATATTTTTTGTATGAAAAAAATAAGATATAATATTTATTATATTGTTCATAATTTTTTTAAATAAAATAATAGATATTTAAATAATTTTTAATGATTTTGTTATTTTACCATGAATCAATATTTTTTATAATGATTTTTTTTATGATAATTCTTCATTCAAAAAATAGAAAATGTCGAAAAAAATGTAGCAATTATACATATATTTTTAAAGTTATATTATACGATATTTTTCAAAATTTATTTATTTGTTAAATTGCATACTAGGAAAATCAGCGTAGAAAAATTATATTAAACATTTTCTAATAATCGCTAGCACAAAGAACAAAGTTCATTAGAACAAAGTTCGCTTTGCATACAAAAGTTCAAAAAATTTAAGAAAGTGACTAGTTTTGTTCTTATGTGTGAAGAAAAGTATTTTTTTAAACTATATCTACATATTTAATACATGTATATAAAATTTTTGTATTATTTGTAATATATGTAAATATCGATTTATATCAACACATCAAAAAAATGTTGCTTTAATTATGAGAGATAAAAAAATACTTGTCCTATCTTTAATATTATAAAAATCATAGATAATTGCCGACTAATTTAGTCAAATATTTTTTTTTGTTTCAAATATATCAATAAGATGTTCATAAGTAATATTATTAATATTTCGTTAAATGTTCAATCTGCATATTATCGACCCAATATAAAATCACTTTGATCGTTGACCAAGAAATGATAAACAAATGCAGCCTTTTTCTTATCAAAAGTAATTTGAGTTGCACGATTCCTTTGATGACGATCGTCCCTGCTTCTCGGCGGATCTCTTAAAAATATTGACCCAAACAACGTCGCTGCAAACATACAATTTGTTTTTAAACTATTTTCTTGTAAATGTTCATATAGGATGCAGAAAGAGATTAAATATAATATATTAAGTAAAACTAAATAATAGATAAAACTAAATAAAAATAGAGGTAATATGAATAATTTTACCAAGCGTTTTAGCATCGAGTTCATTATCCTGTGTATGACTTAATAACTCTTGCAAAAATGAGCTGATATAAAGGAAAACTGTTCTTCTAGTCTCAGGTAGTTGCATTACAATCTGTGAACGAAAAATATATGTGATCTGATTTTGATCGTGTAGAATAATATTATACATAAAACGTTAGTTAATTTGGTTTACTTGTTTGCATTGTAAATAATTAGTTGCTGCAGATAGACAAACACTATGTAAGTTATATGGTATCAATGGTTCAGCAGTAGATTCTAAGAGTAGTAATAATGCTTCCGCTACTGAATGTACACCGCCAGCTATACATATTCAGAAAAATAATTATTAAGGAATGATAATGCAATAAAAATATGAACATACATATATACATATACATGCGAGCATATAGTACATATAACATACATAGTACAGAGAGGTTAATTTATTATTATCTCTTTTCATGCATTTATCTCCTATTTGTTATTCGAAAAAATGTTGATGTTTTCGATACAGCTTCTTATAATAATAAATATTTATTCGTTTAAATATGATTATAAACTATTTGATTATATCTCTAGTAATATATAAAGTAATATATAAAGTAGATCATATGACTTTATGAATTGTTCTTGGAATGATCAAAACTTGCTATGGTCGAAAATTAGTATTATTGGTACAGTAAAAAAATGATGTGTCTAAATGTATATGTATAATTAGTTCAAGAGAAGGAAATACTTCATAAACCGTTGATTTTTTGTAACTTTAGATTTATATACTTAGAATAATTAGAAAAATCACATTATATAAAAAGGATTTCTTTCATTAAAAAAAAATAATTTTTATAAAAAAAATGTTGATAATAGTACTATTATGTGTGTCCTAAGTATATAACACACACACACACACACACACACACACACACACACACACACACACACACACACACACACACACACACACACACACACACACACACACACACACACACACACACACACATGCGTGCGTTTTATGCGTGCGTGCGTGCATATATATATATATATATATATATAAAATATTAAAATAGCAAAAGGATACGCATTGGATCTTGACTTAATTCATCTAACCAATCTCGAATAGCTACTATCTCACTATGAAGACCTGGTGTTTCAAAAAGCCCTGGAGTTTTAAGGCCATGTCGATATAATCTATCTACTAAATGCCACACTTCTTTTGGTACCGGATATGGTTCTTGTGAAAGATTTTTATTATTCTCCTATAATTTCAAAGAAAAAATTAAGATGTATAAATTAAGTCACAAAGCAATAGTTTCAATTTAAATAATAGCATTACATATGAAATTTTAGATTTTTACCAAATCAATTAATCGTCCAATAGGAATTTCTCTAATTGGAACTGAAATATGAACTAATGCTTCCATAGAAGAGCCAAAACAGCTTCTTTCATAAGTACCTGAAAAGCAATTAACTCATATAATCGTCGTGTTAAACTAGCAAGGCTTGTATCAATCGTGAAAAATAATTATAATTCTATTATATCTTGTGTACATTTTGTAATATAATATACCTGTTATAGTAATGAAAATATCTTTGCCTCCCTCGAGATGTAAAACTAAAATATCATATAACTTATCTTCACCGGAATTCAATTTACATGCAGTTTTTTTATCTACATATACCTCCAGTTTAATGTCACATTTTTCACCTAAACACAACAAAAAAAAAAGATTTATGTTACATATATGTACATATTATGTATATACATACATATGCATTTTTAACAGAATTAAAGCATCATTTAAAACACGCTTCAAAATATTTGTTTAAACATCATTTTGCGACCATTTTTTGCAAAGATACATGACTTCGAATTTGATACTTTTAGCGTTTTAAATGATAATTTGATGTTGTTGAGAAGTATACAATTAAAAATATATTAATGTAATGACATATATTTAGATATACAATGGATATACTATAGCCATCATAATA
This sequence comes from Pogonomyrmex barbatus, assembly GCF_055798465.1. NCBI lineage: Eukaryota > Metazoa > Arthropoda > Insecta > Hymenoptera > Formicidae > Pogonomyrmex > Pogonomyrmex barbatus. The sequence continues at coordinate 139,458 of NW_028297110.1, forward strand.
TCTTATATCATAAGTCATCTACGATGAACGTAACACTTGTCATAATAATTGCTGTAAGTTGATTTAATACACTGTTAATTTTCAATTCTTATGATTACATTTGATCACATTTCACAGCTAAATACACACACATACACGCGCGCGCGCGTGTATGTGTGTGTATTTAGCTGTGAAATGTGATCAAATGTAATCATAAGAATTGAAAATTAACAGTGTATTATATATATATATATATATATATATTTTTTTATATATACATTTTATATATACATATATTACCTGGTTTAATAAAACCTGTATAAGGTTCTATATGTAGCCAATCCTTGCAATAGTTTGTATCATCTAATTTTTTTATAAATTCAAATTGGACTGGTACCTAGTTCATAAAATATTAAGAATAAGAGTAAAGATTTTGTTTGTGCCTTCCATCTTGTTTACACACATACATGTATCATACATGCAAATATCAATTAATTGATTTACCTGGCCTGTATTAGCGATAATAAGTTCTTTACTACTAGGTTCAAGAAATTTTAAAACATCAAAAATAATATCAGTGGTATCAACCATTACTTGAGGTAAGAATTCATTCTCTAATTTATCTAATTTTTTCATTACTTCCTCATGGATTTTACGATACTTAGCCATGTCTATAATTCGTATCTATTATGGAAAATTAAAATATAAAATTGTATAATGAAATTAAATTTCCTTCAAACTAAGTATGTAATTATTAAAAAAAAAAAGAAATTATTTAGTATTGATATACGTAACTCACCTGAGATTCAAAACTGGCACTAACTGGCTTATGATCAGATATTTTTAACTGTGGATAACTTTTATAATTAATTGATTTAATCATATCTCCTTTCCATAATATTCGATCACACCAAGCAGGAGCTCTACATTTCTCACTATTTATCATTAGATAGAAATATAAAAAAAAATCATTTAAGAGCATTCAATCAAATCTTGCTTAATGAATGTAAGTTACGTTTCGAAAATTTTTAATATACCTTGAATCCCAGTTGTCGGTACCTGGATCATATTTGTACGTGGGTTTAAAATCAATTTCGGCTTCTCGAAATCCTTGAAATACACGACCTGCTTTGCGTTGTTGTCCAAGTTGGTCTAATGCTAAGATAGGCCCATAATTGCCTTCTGAAATATGTTGCTTAGCTGTTGCAGCATCCATATCCGTTATGCGATAATTTAAATCTCCCAACCAATAGATCTGGCTATAAATATATATATATATATATATTCTTACATACATATATGTCATATATATTCTTATATACATATGCATATATATGCCAATATGCATACTCGCGTCACACACGTGCACATACACATACATACACAGTATTCGATTTAACTTGCTACATCACTACTTCAGAAAACACTGGATTTAGAAACGAAAGATAATACAAATCTCTTCAACGGGATTGCTTTGAGATGATTTTTATCGTAATGGAATTATATTCATTTAAAAAAAAATTTTAAGAGAACGTAACAAAATTTGAGTAACAAAATTTTTTTAATGGAAATCTCCGACAAAAAGTATAAAAGCATCCTAAACTAGCATTTTAGATTTCGTCCCTTTATTTTTAAATTCGTGATTTTATCAATAACAGATTTATTTATGGAAAATTAATAAATTCTATTAATAAATAATCGATACTGAAAACAAATTTTTTTCGAAATTACTTTTTCAATTAGCAGTGTCTATAACTAAAACAATTTTTAACCGATTAGTTTCAAATTTCAAGAATAACTTCACAAAATAAATAGTTTCAATTAAAGATTTTTAATTCTTAAATTTCTGAGAAAAAGATGTCAAAGTTTAAAGATGTCAAAATCTTGAGAAATTTTGATTTTTTTTTTCAAATCGTTATTATTTTGTAACCAAATTACTAAAAAAAATTCCTACGCTTGACTGAAACTAATTCTATTTTCAAAATTTTCAAAAATTGTTCATTCCCGATTACAACTTCAAATTTTTAGGCCGCTGATGGACCATGTTTTTAAAGGGGTTTGCTGTGCAATAATATCACATATATTTATATTTTTACGTATAAAAATTCTTAAAGTTTCTTCAAAATTTACCCAATCAACATACTAATATTTTTTCTAAGACTTATAGTTATTTAAAAAAAATTCCCAAAAAAAGATTTTTTGGGCCTGTACTCGCTTAAGATAATGTTAAACATAAAATATCACATTTTAAATATGATTTTTTTCATGATTAAAATCTTAAGATCTTAAGATCAACATATTCTATATATTTGAATTTGTTTTCTATGAATTACATTACTATGTTAATGAAAATATGCTATCCCATTTAAAAAAAAATGTTAATGATGTTGAAATAATCGAGTTACAAGAAAATCTTATATATATAATATCATAAAAACTTACTCGTGGTCTTTGAAACTTTTAGGTGGTACATATTTTGTAAAAGATAATCTCGCACAAATATCAGCATAATCTTGATTCCGCCGTTCAAATTCTTCACAATGTGCAGCTAAATGGGCATTAACAAAGCAGATAGATGTATTATGAATACAACAACTTACTGCAACACCACCTTTATTACCCTATAAGAATTACTAATTAAATATTAGGATATCAAAAATCAGTATCGGAAATGTATATTAAATGTATTAGAATGTATATTATATTATGAATATATGCTGTATACTGTACGCACCCGCACCCGCACCCGCACCTGCACGCACGCATGCACGCACGCATGCACGCACGCACGTATATAGTATATTATTATACATACTATGTTATATATTAATGTATCATATATTAAAGATGAGTACATGATTAAAAAATATTCTGAATATTGATAACTCACCAATTTTCCCATAATGCCTGTCCCTACTGTATCAGTAGACACATTTTCAATGAATGGTATATGTGTTTCAAGTGCATATATCAGCAGCATTATGCCTACTAATCTAACTAGAGCTACTTGAGTATATATACCTCCAGGATGAAGTGAATTGACTATAACTTGTCTATAACAAAACTTTCACATTATACAAGATGATTCCGGATAATTACAACAATTTTAAAAGGATCTTTAGATCTCGTTAAATTGAATTATTTTTGTTAAATAATTAAATAATAACTCAGCGATGCTTCCTAAGACGCCAAACATCATTTAACCTTGTTGAATGCTGTTTGATAACTATAAATTAAAGCAAAAAAATTGTTTTTTTATTTTATTTTAGTACAACAAATGTTCGAAATGGCGACTTGCAATCTCATTATAAGCATTGTATTTTTGGTGCATTGACTGAGGCATTCTCTGGAAAATTTAAAGAATATTGTGAATTACATTATATGTTCAAAATCTTGTTTATAAACTTGAGCATCGATTATGATACTACTTGATATACTCTAAAAGAAAAAATTAAGATATGTAAAATTCGGCAGCTGATCAAACAACAAGGGTCGATTTGTTTCTATCAACTTGTGGCTAAAAATGTTAGCAAGATGTTGACGTTTATAAACAGTGACACCGCACGACCTTGTATTGAAGAAATGTGCAACAATTAACAATGTTCAACGAAGCCTTAAAAATGCATCGCGAGACACAAGTTACTGAACAAAAATTGTTGAATTTAACAAGCTCTAACACTCCTTTAAATTTGTCCGGAATCATTCTGTACAATTGCTATTATATGTTGACATATTACATTTTGAAATTTAATATAAATTACGTACCTCCATTCTTCTTCTCTAGGAGTTTCGTGAAATAAGAATGCTTCTTTGCTTAAATCTAATTCTTGGAATCCAATAGCGTATATATCTGGCGGCATTTCATCGGTGCTTAACCACGAATCTAATTTAATGCCATTTGGAGGTTGTCCGTTTACGTTCCATGTACAAATAAGTATACTGTAATTATTAATAATAATCATGTAAAACATATATAAAAACATACGTTCAAATTAATTAAAAAAAAATAAAATAACGTATGGTATACAACCATAATAATGTGGAGTACAAACCGAAATGTTTTACTGTATGTATAATCATCTTCTTTACAAGCCATTTGATATCGGACTACTGATTCTCTTGCAGCTACTGGGGATCTACCCGAGGCAATGCTTTGTCTTGGTACTGTTAATTCGTGATTCTCAAGATTGAACAACTAAAAAAATAATAATATAAATTTTTATTAAAAGATATTTTATCAACTTTATTTCATATTTCCATATAATATAATTATAATTTCATTATTATTATTATATATTAACTTATTATTTTTTAATTATTATTATATAATAACTTACAGAGTCGACAGCATCATGCGTATCTTTACCACCAGTAGCTAAATTTCTCGTACTCCGTGTTAATTTTTCAATCCACAAAAATTCCGCTGCAGGACTTTTAACTGTCTGATATACTAAAATCACATTTTACAGATAGATGAACTTGTGCATGATAATTATCCTATCAGATATAAAAATATACATACACGCAAAACACAATTTTTATATATATATATATATATATATATATATAGTGTTTTGCGCATGTGTACACACACGCGCGCGCGCGCGCGCGCGCGCGCGCACACACACACACACACACACACACACACACACACACACACACACACACACACATACCTTCTATTGCTCGAAATATCTCTGATACTAAGGAACTGGTTGCCTCTCCAAGCTTCATTTCAAATATTAGACGAAGTTTCCTTGATGTAATATTCATGTATATATCAAAACCATCTTGTGCTTCTCCATTAGTATCTTTAGTTAAAAAAAGAAGAAAATGAGAAACAAAATTTGATTGAAAAACATTTGGATCAATTAAAGATACGTACTTAAATGATAAAAGTTAGACAAATTAAAAAATATAAGCAATATTAGACATTATTATAGAAACAACTAGATCTAATGATCTGGTGATTTCTGATAGCTGAACCATAGTACCATTATTTCAAGAATTATTTTATACTTTTACATGAGCTATTGGACAGATATCTTTCTAGTATTTTTTACAAATTTTAGAATATGAAAATATTATGTTTTCAAGGGAAAACATTATAAAATAAAGCTAGACGCAAGAAATTTTTTACATGTTATTTCTCGCTTCTTGACGTCACACAATCCATGTCGCATCGCGAGAGCTTTAAATTGTTAATGTCTATTAATTTTGATAATTTACAGAGTATCTGATAATAGTATCATCTCTTGTAAGCAAGTAAAATGGATTATATTGAATAGAAGTCTTATATTATTTTCATTTTTGCAATAATTAAAAAGTTATTAATTTATATACATCTCCACGAATGAATGAATTTTCATACAAAAGGACAGTCCAGCAATACATATGCTCATGTTTGCTAGACCGCGGCAATATAATGGAGATGATGTGCACTATAAATAAATATGCTATCATTTATAGATCATATTCAATATTTATATTCTTGCTAGCAAGCCTAATAACCATTACTTAACACGGCTGTTCTTTTGTACAAATGCTTGTTCATTTGCAGCTCTGTATAAATTAATAATTCTTTAATTATTGTAAAAATTATAAAATCATACAGAACTTTTTGATTCAATATAATCAGCTTTATTTGCTTTATGTAAGAAGTACAATGGTTAATACTGGACATCCTGTATATATTTATATACATACTTATTATTGAACTATCAAATCATTCTTAAAAACAAGCCATCTCACAAACTCATTAGAGATGCTATATTTTTAGTTTGATAAAAATGCACTAGATTTATGCTGAATTAAAAAACTCATTCATAATTATAAAATTATAAATTATTTAAAAAAAAAGGTAAAAAACATGGAGTGCTCAGTATATAGAACAAATCTTTAGATAAAAAAATGTTATTTTAAAATAGAGACAAATATCCAAAAATATAGAAGAAAAACATTTCAAACAAATCCACTTGTTGTTGTTATCTACTAATTACAGATCCACAAAATATAAAATATTTTTTAAATTATTTTTGATAATCTTAATACTTTTATGCATAAAATAAATCAATTGGCATGAAGAAGATATACAATTGCTTTAAAAAAATTATGCAATTAGCAATATGCATATATATTTTTTGAAAAAACAACTATATGTTTTTTCTAGCATGTCCACATATATAGTATAATTAAAAAAGATATATATCTTTTTTAATTATACTATATGTGTGTGTGTGTGTATGTGTGTTTGTGTATTACACACACACACACACACACACACACACACACACACACACACACACACATACATATATATATGTATATATATATTTTTTAATTATACTATATATGTACACATGCTAGAGAAAATGTATAGTTGTTTTTTACAACATCTAAATATTTATAACACCTATAAAAAACTTCAAAGGATACCTATACCACATTTGAAATCCTGATCAATAGGTAGTATTCCTTCCAAAATAAGATCACTATATACTTGTGGCGGCGTTTTTGAAGTTAGAAAAATTGCTAAAGCATGAGTTGTTCCTTTGTAAATAAGAGCTACATATCTCGAAGATTGTATCCAACCTTGTATTAATGATGCTTCTGTAGCCTATAATTATACAGTTAAGGTACTGGGAAAATATATAGCATTGTACTAATATCAAGATATGAGATAATAAAATAACTTATAATTGAATAAAATATTTAAAATCTTTTATCCTAATGATAATGATAATACATATCTATTATGTTCAGAAAAGGATACAGTTACAACAGTCTCGCCTGAGACAAATTTTGATTGCACTATTGCCAGTGCTTCAGACGCTGACATCTCTCTTATTCACCATATACAAATAATCAATCAAAACTTATAACCTTCTGAAATATTTAACAATGAGTGTTTATCTGCTATAATTATATCATAATATTTAAAGTAATAAAAAAAAAAACTAATAAACAAAGCAACTTTTGTAATAACTCACTTTTGGAATTTTTAATGATTGATAGACCACAAGAGAGATAGACCACAAGAGGAAACAAGAACTATACAAAATACATAAACCATGTAAACTCCATAAACTGCACCAGAGAGAAACTTAAGCGATTTTTCTCGTGAAACCATCGAACCCCCGTCGCCCCTTCATGAACAATTTACTAGCGCCACGAGTTCCACTTTATGAAATTAAATAGTCAATTCCATTTCCCGATACTGCCGATAAAATCGCATTCTAGTGCATGTCTATGCTACTTCCACAATTCGTGGATCAAGAGTATGCTTATATAATTACATGTCTAATTACGTGTAATTTTTTTATCGTAGAATAAAGTATTGAAGATTAACATTAGTATACTCATTTATCAACATGTTCATATTCATATATACATACATATACATACATATATAATGAAAATAATTGTAGTATGTTTACTTATTTTTATAAAATCACTTACGTAATTTGATTTTTTGATATAACTATATTCTATATGATTATTCTTATAACTTATTGTTATTTAATATTTAAATCATCTGTAATTAATTATAGAATTAAAAAGATAAATAGCGCGCGTTTCCCAAATATGACAGCTTCAGCGCTTCAGAATATGACTGTAGACGACACAAGATACTATTAAAGGGACAAAGGGAGGATAACGTTCATTTATTACTGTTATTATTACTGTTATTATGACGGATTTAATTTTAAATTAATAGTTCGAGTAAAAGGAATTGTTAATTTAAAATTAAATCCGTCATAATAGCAGTAATAAATAAACGTTATCCTCTCTTTGTTATCCTCAATACAGTCAAAACAATCGATAATATCAATCCGTTTCTTCAATTATCCCCGGGCCCTCTTAGCGGTCCCGCTAACTCCCGTAAGATTGTCGGTCTTTAATAGTATCTCGTCGGTATTGTAGTTCTTTGTCAGTATATTCGAAAATAAATCTTATCTATTGCTAGTAAAAAAGTAAAGTTTCTAATTTGAAAGATTATTATTGGTATTTATTTTGAGTTTTTATCTATTAATAAATAACAGAGTTAAATACAAATTTGTCAAGAAAGAAAATTCTAATCCTCTTCGAAAGCAACTACTATCAAGAACATAAAAAACTTAAGATTGATATATACATATTGTTGACAAAATTATGAGCGTTATTAATAATAATTAATAATTTACCAACATTTCAGTTTTATGTAGATAAAGATACATTCCCGTCTGATTGTGAGTTCGGTGTTTCGGAATTTCTCCAAGATTTTCTTAAAAATTTAAATATATTGCTTATTTAACACAAAATTATGAAGTTAGAATATATGAAGTTATAAAGCTTACTTTTTTGTTGTGGGTAAACTTATTATTCCATCGATATTTTCCTAATAAAAAGATTTTAAAGTTTGTATTTTTGTAGCTGAACTAGTGTGTATACTCCAAATAAAATAAATATATATTTAAAGCTTGGTGAAAGAGAGAAAATAAGTTTTATTGCAGTTCAGTAGTATGATAAAGAACAGGTCTCCAAATTTTTGACAAGTATTATAAAAGTATTAAATAAAAGTATTAAAGTATAAAAGAAACTAATTAAAATAAAACATGCCTTAAATGATTAAGGCATTTATTTAAATGTCATGTATTACCGTGAAATCTTGAAAAGAAGTTAGAATCCATCTGTTTTGTAACCTAACCTAACTTAATCAACACGGTTGCAAAGTATGTTGTTAGAATATAGTGATATGTACCCATATGTGTGTTTGAAAATATAATCTTCACACTGAAAGATATGCAGTACGTAATTGAAAATGGTATAATAATGCATTCTATGTGTGTATACATTCATCTTAATTAAAACTTCACTCCTTGATGATACTCTATAGTATTCTGATATGTTTCGAAATTTTAACCTCTAATTGTACATAATAAAAATATTTTAGCAATGCTAAAATGTTTGAGTAAAGGAGACAAGGTATTTGACCAACGAGTAAGTTGTTATAAATTAATGTTGTTAGTAAAAAGTACTTTTTACAATTGCATAGCGACTTTTTTTTACTCATGGAATTTAAGTGTGTATTATTTTTTACAGTCTGCTAGAAATTGATTTGCACTATGGGGGAAGTAAATGTATCTTTTCAAATTGACACTGATAATCGCGAAAATTTTTCGTCTGCCATTGCATTCCATACTTTCAAGAAGCAGAGAGATGCTTTTTATGATATATTAAGAATTTGGGAGGAGAATCACTTGGTGCCAGGATGGGTGTTTCAAATTGCACTAGGTGGAAAGATAAGAAATATGTTAACGATGCACAATGACTGTACCAATTATTATCATATTGCTAGGTTGTTCAAGTCACAGTTACTGATATCGTGTATACAGAATGGACGTCAAGTAACCGTAAAACTATTATTAATGTTTTCTGTTTGCTGTATTAGTATAAATGATAAAATAATCATCTATTATCAATTGTAGGATGATATTGTGGATGATGAAAGCTTGAATTTTCTAAAAGCTCTAAAACATGTTAATCCTGAAAAATTGACGCAGCTCAGTAAGAGATTTGTGACTCCCTTGCCATCGCAAAGTCAGAATATTGGTCCTTCGTTTCCTGGCATACAGGAATTTTTTAAAGATTTTATATTACATGCATTTAATCCAATATTTTATACCCATTTGGAGAATTGTTTTGTGCATGAGATAATAGAACTGAATGATACCCAATTTGCCAATAGTGAAATAGAAGAGTCAGGTACATTTTTCATTATTTTAACTATGTGTATATTTTATTTAAGATTTTTATAAAGATCTCTCTCTCTCTCTCTCTCTCTCTCTCTCTCTCTCTCTCTCTCTCTCTTTTTGTATACAGAAACGATGGTTGACGATCAAACGCAGCAGACTTTTCTTACTTGTTTAACCAGTTTGAGACTTCTTGCAAAAGTATTAGGACTTTTAGTGTCATTACCGTATAGATCTGAATCCAATACTACAAAGGAGATTATAATGACACAAATGGAGATAAGAAGCAAGGTATGTAACATAAAAAAGTTATGATTTAAAAGTTATCTTTAAATTTTCAATATTTTTTTAATCATTTTATTATTCAGATATTACCATCACTAAATTTACAAGCGTGTCTTCAAAGTGCTGTAGTTGAAGGCAAACTCTCCCTGACGATACCTTGGATAGTAAAATATTTAGCAATGATGGATATTGTGTCACTTCGATTACCATATTATAAACAGATTTTAGAACTATTGTATTACATTTATCACGCCATCAATCAGACCGATCTTTCCGCTCCCGATTGCCTTATTTCTCAACAAGCGGCTGTACTACTCAAATCGAGTCTATGCTGGTTATTTGAACTACCAAACTTTCCCAAGGATTTCTATATCGCCTGGCAAAAGACTTGCAAAGTTAAAGAACTAAAAAATCTCAAACAAATGGAAAAGTTTTCCGAAAAGAAAAAGAATTCGCATTCTACCGACTGCGCGATTCTCAAAAATAATCTTGATAAATTAGATATAATCACCGACCGAACGATGCGCATGTGCTGTCCACGAATGGAATCAACTCTCCCGGTGTTTCACGGAAATGGAACAAATTTGAATATCAATTCTAACAAACATATTACGCCCGTTACCAGCCAATTGCGTAAATTAGGAGGCGCCACTCGCGCAAAACACTTAGAGGTTTTTTGATTATTGTATTACATTTTTTGTATATATTTATATTTTTACCATGCTGCTATATATTTCATAAATTTCTGTTTTGGCAGTTGCAACTGGAAGAAGCTTTTTTCCATGGTCAACCGGCTTCTACTCGAAAAACTGTCGATTTCGTTTCGGAAAGAGTCGCGTCAACTTGCGTCAAACATATATGCAACACTCTATTAGCCTCATCGCGAGAAGCGAATTTAAATTCTTTCAGGAAAATCCTGAAACATAAACATATTAAGAAGAACTCCGATGAGCAGGGAGAATTGTCAAAAAATTACTTCAACGAATTTAAGGTAATATTTCTGTGTGATTAAGGAAAAATTTTATGTTTTAGTGTATAAATTATATTTTAATGTTTAGGCTTCGCTCTTAAGCGACATAAATATATTGGCCAACGACGCGTCGAGAGATTTAAAAGATCAATGTGAAAAAACGATTCTGACAATTTGCGAAACGCGAGTCGTGACATCGATAGAATCCCTATTAGCAGAAGACTCTTTAACGCCTGTCAAAGAAATGTGTACCAAGATTGCGATTAGAATGGCAATGGAACGAATAAATCAGTGGATTCAATCGCACATTGCCGGTGATTCTTTGTTTATAAAAGACATGGAACTTGAGATTAATAGATTTTTTCGAAACAACAGTCCTGTGCATTCAAAGCAAGAAAAGCTTCATAATGCCAATGCTCCTAGTCCTACCGTCGTTATGGACGAACTTCGCGTAAGAATATTTGAGTTTGATTTAAGTTTGATTTATAAAATATTGTATAATTATAGGATATATAAGATATATATTTTTTTTTAATTTTTTTCATCTTTTTTTATTTCTAAAATTAATAACTTGAAATTATTATTCTTATGCAATACTCTGTATTATATATTTTTACTATTTATTTTTTACTATTTATAGGGATTAATATGGCATATGTTAGATAACAATGGCACAAATTTAACTATATCGATTGTATTGGACATTTTAGACAAATTATATCAAGCATTCAATCAAAGGAATGATTTATTACCAGGACCACAGAAAGTTTTGTATTATCTCAGTACAGATTTTGCATTATTTTTAGGTATGTTTAATAATACATAAATCTTTGAAATCGTTGAAAATGATGAAATTGTACAACTGCGAGATTTCGTATTTTTAGTTACGTACAGGACAGATCTCTTTACACGAGAGATTCAAGACGAATTGATTAAAATATGGTCATCGGATAGTCTAAGAAATGACGAAGGTGATTCGCCTATGCATAGACTTCTGTGTTCTAGAAATATTATATTGCTGATGCAACAGGAAAATAACGAAATGTGGCCGATTTTTGGCAAATTTTTGAAGAGATTATTAGAAACGAAGATACTCGACGGAGACAGTCTAAGTAATCAGTGCGTAGCTTTATTCAGACAGGACTGGCCTGTGGTAAGTTTAATTACCGAATAATTTTCCAAATATAATATTAAGAAAGAAATTAATTTAAATGTAACTATAAATATAATCGTATGTATGTAAAAGTAATTGTAAAAGTGGAAAATATTTTCGGAAAGTATTTTAAGAATCCATATACTCTAATTGTTAATTTATATTTGTTGATTTACGTTCCTGATACTCTAATTGTTAATGTTGACATTCTCGTTTACAGTCTTTGTTAAAACTTTTATCAAAGTGCCTATCTGAGGCCATTGACGGTTACAAAGCAAATGACGAAGCGACAGAGAAAGTCAAGTATCTCCTCGGCTGGATAGCGGAAACATATCATGAGATCGAATTTTGTGATGATTATGATCTGTAGATTATCACATAGTTAATGATGCTGTCATAATTGGAAAGCATAATTTTGTTGAAATGATTTTCTGTAAATGTTTTTTCTTGTGTATATATGTATATTATGGTACATGCGACAAAGATGCTGTACAATCTATCGGGTGTGTATATCATCGAGTATTTTATGAATTGAAAAATAAATTTTAACTTTTTATATATGTACGATTATCAAATATATGACTGTATGTTTTAAAATTGATGTTTATACCGGCGACGTTCCTTTACGTTGTTTTTCAGTCGGCACGCGTCGAGGTAGCTCGTTGAGGTCAGAGGGGCACGACCTTGTCGAAACCTCGGGGCCATTCCTTGCTACGCGTCGAGTTTGTAGCCCTCTTTTGTCTCTCGCAAATTGGGTTATCCACTTCATTCCATCCCCACGACTCCAAATACTCGACTATTACCCTATGTTTCATACAGGGAAATCTGATTAGCGTACCTTCAGGCTTGGCAGATAGTTGTGTAATGAGATATGACATTACCGAAGTCACACGTTACTGTCAAATATTTACACGAGTCAACTATTTATCGAAAAGTAATTATGCTTCAAACTTTTTATAACCATTTTTGCATTTTTATATCGTGTTGTTTCAAATTGACGGACCATTAATAAGTTGTTAATATTAATTTCAAGCGGGACAATTAGGGTTTTGTCGCTAACCAACATGTTCGCTAACAAGGATAATGAATCTCGTTGAATGGATTTCTACTGACGATCCGGTCTACTAACTTGTTAATAAACAAGAGTTGGTTCACTGCTCTAGTCGAGAGCCGCGTTTCACCTCAATTAACACCCTTTCGACTTTAACACACATTCGTGTTTTAAAAAAAAATCATGTTCCGAATCATGTTGCATCATAGCTCGGTATGTCTGTGCCTCTGCGATTCTTCGCCTCGAGGATGCTTTTCCATTTCGCCGAGGTAATATAACGCGGACGGTTATCGCTGTCAAGCGCACGCCGCGACAGCTAGAGTATCAGAATTGTAAATCTCGTGAGGTTGAAGTAATTTGTTAAAGTCGTTTATTGCATAATTAAGATTAGCAAACGACTGCACGTTTGTTATTAATATTATTTTATATATAATATCGATCTTTCATTAATAAATTAAGTTTTGTGGAAATTACTCATCATGTCCCGATTTCAGAAATAAGGATTTGCTTTTAATGTTAATATTATTACAATAACTGTCTAATTTCTATATGTGTGATAATAATTCAAATATATTCAAATATATTCAATCATCCGATTGAGTTTTTAAAGGTTCCATCTTTTTGTACGTTGCTGTTACGACCAGGCATGTTGTCCTGACGCGAACGAGAATGGTCCTTTTGTCCTTCCGAAATTGGGTCATGCACCTCCGTTCCGTTACCATAACTCTCAATGGTCCACCTTCTCGTTCGATGGTGGTATCTAATCTTGGCTCGTTGCTCGCAAACGAATGACCGCAAATTTTCCGTCCTCGTGAGCGGACAGACAGATATTTCTTCCCATAATTTATATAAGAATGATTTATTAATGGGAGAATTAGAGTCATATTTAACATATAAAAAGAAACATAAGCAAACAAGTTGTTATTATTTTATTTTTTTTATTACTTATTTTCATGTTATAACTATTATTTATTATTATTTATTTATTATTTATTGTTGAAAAATAATATTTCAAATAAAATAAATTATTTCTATCTTTTATCTATTATTTTATCTATTTTACTTTCTAATTATTGAAATAATCTTTTTGATTACTAAATTGTTAAAGATTAACCTGAAGTTAGGCGAAACTTTGGTTTAAAATTTTATTTAAATTAATTAAAATTTTTTAGAACTACGCTAGTCAATAATTTTCGTTTGCAACATATTACTGGTGACTTGTCCAGTCTTGTATGCACGAAATACTGTTATTGCCACATTGCGCCACGTGGTGCAGATTTTCGTGTCATAAATCCAGCTTGCGCGATATAATTTTACGTGATTTTTCGAGCACGGAAACGCGACCCGTTTCGAACATTCACTCGTTTTCCTTTTTTTGTCACTTTCGCCGTGTATGTATACTGTATGTACGAGATTCGTTATAAATCGGAAATAACGAAAATATTTAACTTGATTGCAAAAGCAAACAGTGCTATATCGTTAAAAAAGAATTTTTTACACCAATAAATATTTATGTATGCATATATCTCATTTAAGTATTTAAATGGACGTATTTATTAGAGTTATTCAAATGTAGAGTTATTCAGGAGAAATAATTCAAATTGACTTTTCACATATCTTTTCTTAATAATATATAACTAAAAGTATAATTAAAAGACATTACATCTTTGAATTTTATATTATGAATATGATATTAAATTTATATAATGTAAACTTTAAATTTCAACTCGATTACAATGAAAAAGTTTGCCGTAAGTTTGATGTAAGCATGGCATCAAATTCGAAAGAACAACGCTCAAATGTGCTAAAACATAAAATTTCCACAATTTTGAATTAAGAAATATATTCTTAGAAATATAGAAATATACCTTTAATGTTAAAGGTACCAAGCAGTCATTTTTAATCATTTCTATTTTCATTTCTATTTTCTGAGCAATTGTCGAAAAGAGAGAAAAATCCCGCGTATGATCGTACATATGTGATCAGGCGGAACGTCTTGGCTCTCCTAGAGGCAAGGAGACAAACTTTATGCCGTATGGCACGCGTACATGCGCGGCGCGGTGCCGCGCAGTTCCGCGCGCGCGTTCGCGCGGAGTGAGTGTAAACGGGTATTTCGCAGCTCGCGACTCGCAGTCGTGATCCGCGGTCCGTCGTGTTTGGGTCCGCGTTCGTGTTCCACCGCGTATTATACGGATCCCGCTCGCGATCTGTCGAATAAAAATCTATCGAGTACCAATCTGATCTCGCGGTTGGAATACGCGCGAGAATCAATCTGTCGTTCGATTTTTATTTCACGATCGTGTCACATTGTTGTCAGGTTAACTACCGATTGTCGCTGCTCCTCGATCGCTGCGAGACATTTTGTATATGAAAGATATGTTCGGTTAATGAACGGGAAAGAAAAATCGGGAATTTGGAGGAGAATCTTGACGAAGTTGCTGGAGGGCAATAACGGAAGACACGGTAAAAATTTCATTTATATCTCATCTATTGATGTAAGGATGAAATCGACTGTACTTGAACTTTCTTGTAGTCGCGTTTAGCAATAAAAATTATATATTAAATTAGATTGAATAAATAACTAACGTTGAATCCGCCATTATCGATGACTATTCAAACGATGATATTCAAACGAGAAATGCGAGAGTTTCGAGAGTACAACGAGGTCCATCGAATATTTCAATAGATTTTATCGGTATCGCAACCGCCATATTTATTTTCAATACGGATTGATCAAATATGGCGGTTGCGATACCGATAAAATCTAAATCTGAATAAAATACTACCGATCCGAAAGTATCTCGATATATTCCAATTTAATCGCAGCGGAAATAAAACATTCCCGATCACGTTTGCGATCGATTTAAATTTCAAGTTCTCGGTCAAACTCGGTCGACGCCATATTCGATAAAGAGAGAGATTCATCATCAAAGAGCGTCGTTTGAAGCGTCGTGTAAAATTCTCTCTTTCCAACGTCGTGTAAAATTCTCTCTTGTAGACGCGTCACGTGATCGTTGTTCGCGGCACTCTTCAGGCGGAAGGCCGATGGCGAGAGGAACGCCATGAATTCAAACATCCGACATAGCGTCCTCGATCGTATCGCAGTCGCGAAGTGATAACGATCAGGGCGAGCATCCAGTGCAACGTGCCGGCCGGTGTCGGTCTCGCGTTGGGGCACGCGAAGCGGCCGTTTCGCGTCATCACGTGGCGCGTCATCGCGCCGTCTTTGTCACGTGGATCGTCATCGGCGCCGCGAAACATGAGTGACAGAGTCGTTCGTTGATCCGCCGATCCTGCCATTTTGTCGGCGCGTCCGTCGAGTCGAGTTGCGCGAGGTAAGTTTGAATCTCTCCAGACGAGATTCAAGATTTTATATTTCCCTAAGTGTGGTCTTAAACGCCTTACTTTGAATGCCGATTGGACGTGGACGATTGGCACCGCGTTGAAACGCGCGAAAAAAATATAACAATTAGTCGAAATGAAGACAGAAACAAAACAGTTATGAAGATTTAAACGGTATCAGAAAGAGCGAGAAAAATAAAATAAATATATTCACGAGAAATTGTACTTACATCCATTGTGTTTCATGTCGAAGGTAAAATTTTTACTTGACCGTAGCTTTGCAATTAATCGACATTCAACATGTATTTGAAGTATAGAAGCTACAAATCGATATATTTTTATATTTGTATATTTCCCAAAGTGATGTCTTGCCGACAGATATATTTTATAAAAACTTTTATAAAAGTGTTATATAAAATTTTATGCAGATATTTTTTGTATTTTATCAATTTTTTTTACAATATTTATCGTAACATTCTTTTTATTAAAAGGTTCAAGCTATTTTTTTCAAAATGGTTTCTATTTGATCTTAAATTTTAAATAAATTGAAACACGTTTGATTAAGTGTGAAAAGAGTAAAAAAACCGTCATGTCAATGTTTATTCATCATATTTGTAAATTGGAATTATGTGATAATAACGATAAATCGATACATCCGTTGTCGATCTATCAGTCACGATTCGCGCTATAGACACATCTCGAATAATACCGCGGAAATACCGCGGAAAGTTTCGAGGACGCGTATGGTGAGGCTCAGAAAATAAAACGATGAGTATTGACTTTTGTGTACGTTCATTCATCGAACACGGCTTGAGAACAGTTGCTCGATATTATCTTCCACGTATTTCCAATACGCGTGCGATAACTGATTCTCGACACGTTATGGATCGATACGCAGAACTATCATCGAATGCCATTAAGCGTTATTACGTAGCATGCAATTGGACTAGTCGACAACTGGTGCTGATTGGTGATAGTTAACGCGACATGTCCCATTTCGTATTTGCGATCGATCGCTCGTAGATCGCGTTTGTCATTACGATATGTCAAACATTTGACGCCTCGTAGCGTTATATTTCACCCAATAGACAAATCCCGCCGCGCATTCTATTGTTAATAAATGTTGGTAAAGTTATAAATCTTCCTTCCTTTTATGATGGAATCTAATCAGTAGCCCGCGATCTTCGAGTGCAAAAAATGATAATAATTTGATAATAATTATGGTAATAATTTTATTCTAATATCAATGTGTCAGAGAAGCCTCTGCACACAATGGAGGAAATGTTAGGAATAGGAATAAATATTAAATTTTATTTAGATGACTAGATATGACTATATTTTATATTTATTTATATCATTACATACGTTACATTTAATTTTTATTCCGAATTTTTAATTTCCAAAATTTAATATTTATTCCCGTTTCTAATTTTTTATTTGCTCCATTGTGCGCAGGTCCCAATGGTTACTGTAACAATCAAAATGTAATTTATATCATAAGGAATAATTATCGTTATATAAATTGGGAGAATAGAATGAAGACGACGTTTATGAAGGAAAATATTACGCAAATGTTAATTATACACGTGTGATTATACACTGGACTAAAGTGCAAAAGTGAATTTTGCACAAACGAGAAGAGCACGGTTTTCGCGCGCTTTTCACATCGTGAATGTCGGATAAAGACCGGAAGCCTGTTAACGTTACGCCGTTACGTTCTACAGCTTGCTTTCTCAGGGGGAAGGCGTCGTTGAAGTTCTCAAGATGGATGATGAATCGTTACTGCGTGAGGAGTATTGTCGTAAAGAAAGGAAAGCCATGTTAGATGTAAAGTTCCCCTTCATTCTTCGCCCAATTAATATTATGCGATTATAACAAAATATAATGAGCAGGAAATCTTTCATTTTTGTTAGAGAAATAGCGAAATGTAATTAAGTATTTTATTAAGTAATATTTTTGATATATTTTAAGGATATCGATTTTATATTAAACATTTCAATTATGTTAGTCAACCATCTTAATCATCAGTGGCATAATATTTATTCAATAATAAATTTGGAATAGCATTATTAATTCGCTAACGGTATACAGCAGTTTATAAGAAAGAAAGAAAGACGTTTATAATCTAGATAAAGATTGGATAAAAACAAATATAAGAAATATATAAAGAAAAGTTTATGTCGCTCGAGTAAAGTTTTATTATTAAGTTTTATTATTAATCCAAGATTTTAAAACGGTTGGTTCAATTAAAACTTGATGGTTAAGCTAACAACTTTGAAATTAGCGTACGGCGTATTATTAATTTAAAAATTCCATTCGCTCCCTAGTTCATGAGAAAGATTGATCGATTTGTTGCTACGTGGAAAACTTTTGCTCGTACATCGTTGCCCAAAGTTGACAATGCAAATGTTGTGTTCACAATTAACAAGTTAATTATATTTGATCGGTCAATATCGCCGTTCAGTTATATCTTGTATACGATTTTGCGGCATATCCGTGTTTTCCGCAATAAACTTTCACATTCGCATAAATTATAAAATCGTATACGTCGAATTTAGATAATAAATTGAATTTTGTTTCGGTAAATAAATGTTTATCAAATTGTAACGTATACGTACGGCATGAAGAAACAAAAACATTTAATTATCTATATTAATTATATTATCGCTGAACATATCTGTGATTAATATATTTAAAATAAAATATACAATAGATATGTGATTATCTCTTCTTTTTAGTTTTAATATTTTTGTTTAATAATGATATATTCGCAAAAAGAGACAAAGACAATTCATTAAATCGTTTTACATCCATATAAAATGTTTATCAATATCTTTCAAAATTTCATAATTAGAAAATAATAATTCAAATTATCTGAGTTTATAATTTTAATGATTCAAATATATGAGTCAAACTAATTTTTCACAATTTTTCTAACTGTTGTTAAAATTAATTTTATTTTTAAGATTAATTTGTATTAGTTTGTATTAGTTTTGTCATTTATACTTCCAGATTACATCGATAAATCATTTTTTTTTTATTTATTTGTTTATTTATTTGCATTTATTTATTGCATTTCGCTTTACGATATTTGATTGCATGAAAGTAGTGATATAGACGACGCTTTGAATTGAAACGCGCTAGGTAGTGGAACGAATTGAAATAAATCTGGCGATCGCTAGAACTCGAGTCCAGATGAGTCGAGATCGCGGTTTGCATCGCTCCGGTAAATAATTTGCGAGAAACCGTTGCGGGGAAATAAGACAAGCAATACACCTCGGAGATAATTACTTTCATCATTCTGATTGAAGCTTACGAGTCGGAAACAATGCGAGTTTAATATGTGTGTTTGAAACATTGCTATTTTGCCAGGAATATTTTATGCTTGTGCTAATCTTTTTATTTACGATGGTTCATTTTTGCATTCTTATAGATTCTTTATAAAAAAATATTAATTACATACATGGAAATTTTTTTCGATTTATAATATAATGAGAAAGAAAAACAAATTTTCCCAATTTATTTTATAACTAATGAAGTCGTCTCGTTACTTTATTAAACTAATAAGAGACAGAAGCTGAGAGCATTTCCTATAGTTAAAGTACTGATGTTAGAAGTATGTACTTGGTGCTTTATGATTTTATTTCTTCGTTTTCTGAAATGTTTTTTGTAATTGCTAGAAAAATTAACAAAAAGATATAATTATGTCATACCGAAAAAACTAAATTGCATTATTCTTTATAATAATAATTTAAATAATATTATATCTAGCAACACTATATTATATTTTCATAAATGAAGAAATGAAATTATTATATATGATACACAGACAGTGTAAAGTGTCCTCGTTCTGGTAACGCTAGAGCCAAGGTTTACTCTCAGGACTGTATTCTGATATCGTCCAGAGATATAACAGTAACGTGAGCAGCGACTCGAATATATTACAGAGCTGTTGCCTCGGCTACAGTAATCTCGGATATCTCTAGCGTTTGGAATTGTCAAAATCCATGCCCGTGAGAGTTAATGGCCTCCGTTGCTAATTAAAATTTGCGGCAACGCAAGCCGAGGTTATTGCCTGTAAACGTTTCTCTGGCTCGCGAGCGTTTAAACGTTTATTAATTCGTTCTTCCTTCAGTTTAATCGCAGTCGGGTAAATGGTGAAAATGATATCTGTGCTGTCAGGTGCATTAATTTAATTCGTGTTAATTAAACTTTCTACCTCTCATCGTTTTTCTCTTTCTTTAATTAAACATTACAGCAATAATTAAAAATTCAAAAGCGTGTCTTTTCTCTATATATATATATATATATATATATATAAAAATAATTTTTTCTTCTCTGATTGCCTTTATGTTTACTTTTCATTTGTATTCAGGTTTAATAATTGGATTTACTTTGCAGATGTTGGTATAACGGTGACATGGAGACGCTATATACTGGCGCGATCCACGGTTTTCCGCAGCCCGGCGGCGGAATAGCTAATGGTGTTTCCACGGGAATCGCAAGTTCCTTCGACCAGGATGGCGTGCTTAGCCTTATCGTCGTCCTCGGAGGAAGTCTGTCTCTGGTGGCTCTAGTGTTTGCGTTCATCACCTATAGGCAAGTCTCACTTTAAGCAGACCAAGCATTCACTTGATATTCCGATATTATGGAATTTTTTTCTTTGATACGAAAGCTGACGAATACTGAAGAATATATCAGTAATTGTAGAGTAAAATGTGACAGAAGGAAAGCACGCCGTAATTATAAAATTGAATACCATAAAACATGATAATTATTCTAAATATTCTTAATATTTATAGTATTAAAATATTATATCTTTATTTTTTCTATCTCTCGGGGCATGCTTTTTGCGTGAGGAGTATTCGTTTATTTAATTATTACCGGCAAAAAAGAGAGAACTTAATGAAACATTAATTAATTAATATCTACATCTTGCACATTTTTTTTATTTTCCAATTATGTTCTAGATTAAGCGTTCGTTATGTTATTTTGCGTTATCTCGCTCGTATTCTAGATTTTGACGAAGAATTTAGTTTGATTAATTTTTAACACAATGAAGATAATATTTTGTATTTCTTTTCTTCTCTGCGAATTTTATTAAAGGAAAAGTACAATCAACATTGAAAAATTTGAAAAATTTTTATGATTTAACCATTGTTTAAATTGTACGTTTCCCAAAAATCTTACGAACTTTTAATTTTTTGCGTGCTATATTTCTTAAAAATGTGCAACAGCAGTTTATTCGAGAAATCGGCCAGAAAATTTGATCATTCGCGATACGCCGATCACGTCTTCTTTATATCCTTCTATTTTCGGCACGTCGGCGATTTCATTCGCGGTTCTTATGGATCATCGATTCGTTCATCACAGAGCTAATCGGTGTACCTTTACGTTGAAAGACGATACCGTTGGAATACTAAACGATTTTACGACCGTTTCGACCTTCTTCCATGACCTCGTTTTCGTTCCTCGGAAGAAGTTTCTCTTTTCCTATGTTTTCCCTGCGATCTAATTTCTCAATATCGTACTTTTTTTGGTGGGTGTGCGACCTTAGAAATTTTATCCCGCTGATAATCGAAAAATCGATGATTCGCATTCCTCTTCGCCACAAAAACCTTCACCTTCAAACGTGAATTAAATCATAGTGAAGAAATGAGAATGTTTCACTATACGCGGAAGAAAAAGTAAGAAAAAGAAAGAAACGGACAGAGAGAGAGACAGACAGACAGACAGACAGACAGACAGACAGACAGAGAGAGAGAGAGAGAGAGAGAGAGAGAGAGAGAGAGAGAGAGAGAGAGAGAGAGAGAGAGAGAGAGAGAGAGAGAGAGAGAGAGAGACTGAGAGGAGGGGGGAAAGGTTCATGATCGATCATGTCCCATTCCGGAAATTATCGGGAAATGGGAAAGCGCAACCACGACGTTTCCCTTCGCGCACGATTCGATCCGAGGAGAGACCGGCGATCCTCGATACGGTAGAAAAGACTGGACAAAAGCTATCACCGAAAATGGCATCGATAAAACGCGTCGTTCTTCGACATTCCATCCCGTTCGCCTACTCAATGTAAATCCTTCTCATATTTCGCTTTCGAGAGATTTCGATATATCACGAAAATCGAGGAAAATTTCTTCATATGATGGGTTCATATGTATGGGTCACTGATATCAGTAGATGTCCGTAATATCAGTAAAATGTCCACACTTTCCTTCTTTCGATAACTGTACATTTATAACAGTTGTGAAAAGATAAACTTTTGTCACTCTTTTTAAATTGTTAAATTAACGAAAGTACGAAAAGCAAAAGTAAGTTATATACGTCTGAGAATTTTCGAATTTTTTGCCGAGTTTCCATATCGTCATGTTCAACAGGTCTCCATACGCTTTTCTGTCGGGGTTTTGAACTTATAATGCAGTTTTCTTGCTATACGAGCTTGTACTGAGTTCCGATATCTTGATTCTCATGTCTGATTCAAGATGTACTCCCACGTTTTTAATAAATTATTATCTTATTTTTAATGAAATTTTTAAAGCGTTTTTATTAATTTATTGGTACTATTTATAATAATAATTTAATATATTTTAACATTAATGATTAACACATTAAGTAATTTATCATTAAAAGACGTCTTTCTGTTCGGATTTTCAAAACTGGTATTCAAGAATTTATCTTTTTTTTCTATATTGTTGATAAAATATTATATAACAAAGAAATGGAAGTATCTGCGAAGTAACTTTTATATTTATTTTTTGTTAATAAAATTTCTTCCCCTCCCCTCTCTCTCTCTCTCTCTCTCTCTCTCTCTCTCTTTCAAACACTCGCTTTACTATCGCTTCAGTGGCTAACTAGATTCGTGACAGAAATAATTTTGCGTACGAGATATTATATTTTCTTAGAGAAAAAAATAGCAAAAGTTTTCTCCTTCTCTCTGTGCAGAGAAACGTTCAAGTTAGTTGGTGAGATAGTCGTCAAATAGTCCCAATATCTGGGCAATAATAATAAAATTGTCTTTTTCTTCTATCTCTATCTCTTTCTTTTTCTATTTCATTTTCCATTATCGAGTTCCGTCTTTCTTCCGCTTTTTCTCTGTATTTTTCGAAGAAAAAGCAAAAATCGCTCACTACTGACGGTCACGTTCGTTTATTCACGTTTCGTATATCCAATCGTTTGATATTTCAATAACGCAGACGAATTGTTAGCTTTTCATTATGATGGTACATATTACTATTTTCGTTTCTTTATTTTGCTTATCTATTTTTTGTTTTTTTTTTGTTTTTTTTTTTACTTTATCACTATTCTACATTATTCCACTTATCCATTTTTCTCCTTTCTCTCGAAAGAGGAATGCGTTTTATATACACTCTTATACATCACGTATTTTGATTGCGTTATTTTACGATTATCCTTATATGCATTTTAATATTCTAGAAATTGTAATTCTCGTTGCATTATGCGGAAAGATAAACCATGGTTTTTTTATTTTTCCTTTTACTTATTTTTTATACCTCTAGCAATAAACCGGATAGTATAATCAGAATGCTCGACCTCGTTACAACGATTCCATCGGCATTCGATGAGAGGACGTTTGATGCTATTCCCGTATAAATTACTTGCGGTCAGGGCTAAATTCAAATTGATATTTAATCGGTAATCAATTCAGCGCGTATTCAATATCGGTCAATGATACCACTTCATTTATTTCCTTCATTGCATCTGACAGTTTTCGAAATTGACTTTCCATTACAAAACGATTCTATACGATTTTGCATAATTTTCTTATCATATATGCAAAAGCATGCATTTAATTTTACTTTACAATATAATTAATTACCAAATGATATAAAAATGATATAAAAATTCAGTTACAATTGAGATTTACATAGTTAATCTTTTATAAAAAGTGAGGCAGAAGAGATGAACAAAATTATTTTATATTTTTATACTTTATAAATTGGAAAAATAATGCTTTGAAAGTGATTTATGTAATATTAAATTATTATTTATATAAACTGCTAAAGCATTAAATTAATCAAATTTAAATAATTAAAAAATGAAATTTGGATTTCAAATTTTATATGTATGTATATATAAAATATGTGTATATTCTTTGACTATGTTTCTAATATTTATAAAATGATTGGATCTGAGAATTAAATGGGGAATGATGAAAGGTAGAAATTAAATCGTGTTTATAATTTCGGTTACAGAGATAATGGTACTGGACTCGAGTGCCGAGAGAATACCTGAGAATCCGAATAAAACTGAATATCGTAATATTACACCGTAATATCTGAAATGCAATATTTCGCGACGACTTTCATACGGGCAGTGTTTTAATTTCCGTTATTCCGTTACGTGACTGGGCGAGTTCGCACGAATACACCCACGAGTACACCCTCGTACGTGTGTGAATCCTTTAAATAGGGGCTTTTTGCCGGACGCTATTGTGGAGAACGAGATTACGATGTACATCCAGTAAGCTACCCGTACATTATGATTGTTACAAATTTAATGCTTCCATTTCGAGTGTATGATAATAGGTTAAGCTCGCCGCACTATGTCCGTGAACATTTTTAATTAAAAACACTCTATGCACATGCAGTTTTTTTTCCTAGTATGAATTATACCGAGATAGAACGATAAGAATTAATGTCCGTTCGGTTGACGTGTAAAAGGGAAGAAATCAAAATGCGCAACCTAATCTCTCTAGTGCGTGCATGATTTAATGAGATAAAATTTTATTAAATGGACATTTGACCCTTTAAGAGCGGACTCGCCAATTTTATTTTAATGCAGAAGGGCAAGTACAAAAATTTTAACTAAAAGCGCCAAAATCTACTTAGTATCGAGATATAATCTTATTATCTAAAATTAACCAAGTTTAAACGTGTGCCTAATCTTAATACGACATACGTTAATAAATTAAAATTAATTAATCATACATTTTTATTTTAAGCTATTAAATTATTTATATTAAAATATTATTTTGAGCTATTAATTAAAGGCGATACATCTTGATACGTCAAGCCACTGATCTTTACAATTAAAAAAAGTTTTAGGCATGATTGAATTTTGATGGTAGATACGTTGATTAGATAAACTAAATTAAATTAACTAAATTAAATTGCCATAATTTGCTAATTTTCTTTTAATGCGTGCAATATTTATGAATATATGCAATCATCATGAAATTGATTGAAATAATTTTTAGGAAAATATATATGGTATCTCCGTTAAAGATATTTCTGTTACGCTATTAATGCCATTATTGTAGACCTGTGGTGGGCAATTTCAAGCGCCCATTATTCATGCGCGTCACGTGAATTCGAACCGCGCGGTTCGGCAATCCACGATTATCCGCCAAATTTTCAAATGTGGGGCCTGATAATTCATACCATCGTCCAGCGCGCTGCATTATTCCACACGACTCGTTACAATCTCTGATAATCAACCGATATTCCAACGGGATGTGCAAAATCGTTTTACAACGTGCATTTATTGTCCCCGAAAAATGCAGATCGCGATTGATACATTAACTGCTCGACTTAACGATGTTGGACATTAATTATTATGTAATTGATCGCTTCATCGTTACAGATTATTTTACTTAAATTTTTTTGACATTTAATTAAATTAACGGCGAGATTATAAAATTTTTAATAATTGAGTTTGTCTTTTGTGTTTGTATATTAAAAAAAAAATTCATATATTAAAGTATTAATATTTATTATTAAATTGAAAAATTTAATTATTCCTACTTTGAAAAAGATATAAAAAAAGTACTCTTAATATTTGTTTAAATTTATTAAAAATGGGGATTAAATTTAAAATTTTTTAATTTATTAGAAATAAAGTTGAATGTTTCTGAAGTTTTAAAGTTCCATAGAACATAGTTCGATCGTTAATTGGCTTCATCATAATCGCATAATTATGCCATTAGGCTTGCCCACGTCGCTTTATCGTAGATCTCCTATTAGATACTAACGGTTAATTAAATGTTCGTACTCGGAAAGTCGAGCGGTATTGTGTTACATAGTACGGAAATTATGTTAAGCGGGGTTTCATGTTCCGGCAAGGTGGGCGACTGCAATTAAGCGCATCTTGCACCGCGTCGCATCGAGCCAGAACGGGAGAATGAGAGCGAGAGCGAAAGCGAGCGAGCGAGAGAGAGAGAGAGAGAGAGAGAGAGAGAGAGAGAGAGAGAGAGAGAGAGAGAGAGAGAGAGAGAGGCGTATCGCAGGCCGAGAACAGTGATGAGACGAGACGGAGAGGGTGGAGCGTTTAACTTCGTTTTCACGTTACCCTTAACGATGTTAAAATCGCTGTGATAATCTATCGCCGAGGCAATATCGTTAAGCCGTCTATCCTATCTATTAAGCCATCTATTACATCCGATAGATTTCAGCCGGTTGCACCCCGCACCGACGAAATTCATCTTTGGTAATGGACTGTCCCTTGACTAACGAACTAGCGAGGGAATATCCAACCGATACGCGCGTCATGTGCGATGACGAGCCCATCCGCACAAGAGAACGTTCGCAACGACGTGGCATACAAAGGAATTAATTGGAAATCGTGTTACGTCTGACAAATTGCACCGTGATTCTCAATCTCATTATCGGTATTATGGTATCATCTATATTATCGCCTATTTTACCATATTATTTTTCGTGATACAGAGAGATCAATGCACTTAAGATGAAGTTATATAAGCCGCATGAAATAAATCTGATTTAATGTGAAAATATCTTTCAGTTTACACAAATTTATTTTATAAATATTCTTTAGAGAGAATGTAGAAGTAGCTCGATATTCCCTGTATCAAAAATCAGATTGTTGCAAATTGTTTATTTAAACCATAAAGCTTTTCCAGCTTCTCCAGCTTTCTCTTCTCTTCTTTTCCATGAAAATTTACTCTTTGTAGCTTGACTCTGATATTACTTTCAAAGTTTTAAGTAAATTTATCCAGCAAAATATAATAACTAATTACTAATTTTACAGCCTTATCTCGGTGTTTTTCATCCGTCTCTCTTTATCTCTATTATTATTATCAATAGCACGACCCATATACTTACATTTACACGATGGAACAATCTACGGTACACGAAAGATACTTGCGATAGCTTGCTATATATCGAGGTTAAAATGATTAACATACCGTATAACGATACGAGGGTGTGCTTCCGTGGAAGCCCCGGGAGGGTAATTTCTTCCCCCGAATGCATCCCGGGATAATTCGACGCGCGCGCTTCCTTAGCGCTCTTGCTCCGATAACGGTTTATCGAGTTGCCGCGCATTGTTAGATTACGTAATTTGAGTTTAATCTCCGCGTAATTAGGGACGTGCATCTACGGTACTTTGCCACGGGAGGAGGGGGGGGGAGGAGAGGCAGGAGATAGATGGGGGAGCGGACGGCGAAGATACATTATGTAACTTGCGGTACTCGACTTGCCTCTCGCCCACGTTATCGCCGCACGACAGTGTAAAACTGATATCGATATTTTTTACGTAACTGTCCGAGACAATAATTATGTATCGGACATGAAAAAGATATGCACTTGTATTAATTTAATTGCATATAGTGATAAAAAATATGTCGTCATTTAATTAACATATTACGTTGATTACGTTGCGCATTGTACGAGCGTCAATTATATTTTATTTAAACTCGAGGCAATAAGTCTTCTAAACATTTTCAGTAGTAAATAAAAATAACAAAAATAATATCAATAAAAATTTATAATGCCATTATAAATTCAGCGATAAAGCTTTATGTTTTTCATTTTTGTAAGAGAATGGGAGTACCAAAATAAATGTATACAACTCGAGAATATGATAAAGACAGAAGTATTAAAGTACAAGTATCTATATATTTTTTTAGATGATGCATTTTTAAATAATTTTTTAGAAATTTTAAAGATATTTCGTCATGTCTTTATCTGTATAAATTTTTAAGTTTGTTACTTCTAGTTCGATAGCCTTTATCCTCAAGTATCATTTAGGATATTTACCGAAGGGATTAATGGGCCAGCTTATCGCGACGATGTAAGCTACACTGCTTTCAGTAGTATTGCCGCAGGTTGTTCCGGTGTGCTGACACCTGGTCGTTTAATCGCTTCGAAGCCGCCTCAGTGAGAGCGCTTAAACTCGCGAACTCCGATTGCGCTATTCCGGAACTTTAGCGAGCCGTAGTTGTGGCGACGATGTGGTCCGAACTAGCCTAACTTTTTAGATTTACGATCGTGATCTCTGCTTAGATCCACAGAGATTGATCGGACCGGTTTGGACTTCGGATATAATCGGAATCTGACATGCGCATGACGTAAGAGATGTTTACGCAGATTATCAATTCATCAATTACATGTATATTATATAAATTATCTATTATAATTATCTTCTCTATTTGCAATTTATTATCAAAATTTGATATAATTATGTAATATGTTGCGAAGCACGATAATGTACTATTTCATTCCAAGTATCATGAATAGTTATCGAGTTATCGTTGTATTTGCTTTAATGCAAATTCTAGTTACGATGAATAAATTAATATTTTACCTCTAATTATGAATTATTTTTTAATAATTTTATGTAATTATTTCAAATAAAAAAGTAATAATATTTCGCTATTATTTTGTAAATAAAGTAATTTAGTAATATGAGACATGCCATAGAAGAAAAATTTAAATTATACCATCTAGAATTTATCAATAAGGATTGAATCTTTTTTATAAAAACTGTTTAGTACATTTTTGTTAAAATCGTATTCTTTATCGTATATCGCATGCACGGGAGAAATTTTAAAATTTTTCCAAGCGTGATTTTTCTCTTCGACTTTTACTACTTGACAATTAAGCAAACGTCTAATAAGAGGCATTCGGCAAATAAATTAATTTAATAATCAATAGTCGTTTTGGAATTAATTCGAAGAGTAACGTTGATTGCTAGTGAGTTAAATGTCAGACGAAGCTGCTTTAACCGAGCCAGCCTCCACCTTCGCAGTTTCACAACTTTGAAAGGCGGCGGCAGTGGCTCTCGTTATCCTCATCAGGGTGATTTAGACGACCCGATTCGGTTGTCGGCAAAGTTCAACCGCAAACGCCGACTGCGGTCGTGTTCACGACGGAATATCTCGGACTGTATGAGAAAGAATTGGCGAATCATGCGAGTCGCGGAGTCTTATATTCGTCTTATATCTATCAAACAACTCAAATAATGCTTCTATCTTGCATCGTTCGTATCGTATTAAATTATTAACATTAACATTATATAATATTAATTTGAATCAATATGATTAGAATGTTTCCCATGATATTCTATTAATTATTTTTTGGCTCATGAAAAAATTAGCTAAATTAATATACGAATTTGAATTATTAATTGAATAAATGTTGAATAGATTTTCAAGTGAAGTTTAATTCGCGCTTGAGAGCGTAAAGTTTTTGATTTAATATTATATATAGCAAGGTATAAATTATAGCCTTACTTTGAGATAAGTAATTATTATTTATATCTATATTTATATTATACATTTATATATTATATCTATTTTTGAACCAGTTTGAAATTCCGAATCATTTCAAATTGTAAAAGCAATTTACTTAAAACATTTGCAAATATGTCTTAAGCTACAAAACTCTTTATTTGAATAACGATTAAGGCAAGCGCGCTCTCTATATTTCTCATTTAGATTCTTTGTATTTTTCATCATCAGTATTTCGAAATTTGATTCGAAATAATTGTTTTATCTATATCCTAATTAGAATGAGTGAATTAAAATGCACGATGCACATTGTAATCCCAATCATAATGCGTTGCACCGGGCGTTGCTTCATTATGCTCGAAGTCCGAGTAATCATTTATTTAAACGCGACATTCATGTCAATCTCATCGGCCGTTTAATTAAATGCCACGGAGCATGAAAATTATTTTGATGAACGCGCTTGTGATGACGCCGTCGAATTGCATACTGTTTTGTCGCAAATATGTATGTGCTCGACACACGCGTTGTCGATTAAATTGCATTTAATGCTTACGATGTAAACAAGTGACAGCATACGCTTGGCGAATATTATATATAATTTTAATGATAAAATCCTCTGTTCCCTACAAAGTAATATATACTAATATATACTAATATATACTTCGGTGAAAAATTAATAATAAATTAAAATCTCGAGAAAATCAAGATCTTTTATTTTTACAGTATTTTCAAACCTAAGATGAATTTTTCGAATTCGAAGAAGGCACGTATCTATATTCTTTCTTTTCGCATTATATTGTTATTTTCTGTTATTTGGACGGCTTTATCTCGGTGGATTAAAATATTGATTAATTTTTATAAATTTATCCTTCAAAATTACGATTTAACTAAATATTAATACATTAAATATTAATAATTATGCGCGAAATATAGAATTATGCATTTGCTATAATTAATTACATATGAATCATGCGTCATTGTATACGATTAAATTCGACTTAAATACGACTGAAAAAGACTGAATTGTCTACTGTAACATCCCGATCGGCCATTTATGTGCTTCATGAATAAATGAATAATATACCGTCTTCGAGGTTCGTTTTGTGGAGGAAGTAGTTCATACCAACGCTCGTGCAGCTGGTCGAGCTACGAACATGTTTATCCACTTTCTCGCTTGCATCTTGAAGTGAAGTCCCGCATCCGCAGCGGTTAATCCACGGGGATTAATTATTTACGAAGCATTTTGACCGTTTATGTTCAAAGAAATAGAGAGAGAGAGAGAGAGAGAGAGAGAGAGAGAGAGAGAGAGAGAGAGCCATCCTTTTGATGGAATTCCTCTTTTAAAACTTTCGAATCGGAATAAAATTAAAACTTTTCAACTTGGCAAATCACGAAAATTACGATTGCAGATACTAGTATTTTTACTTTATATATTTTTACATTTTTTTTATTTTATCTTATCTTATAACTTTTTATTTTACCATTTTATTTTCTTTTAAAAAATATTAAATTTTCTTATATGCTAAATTTTATGTTACTATTAAATTCCACATGTGCGTACATGTGTGATAAATTCTTAATATTGAATGCGTCCTCAAACATTTCGCATAAGAGAAAGAAAGAATAAAGAAAAGAACGAATATATTATGTAATGGACGAACACACATGTTAAGTTTTTCTTCGTGGCTTGATCGAGTCAATTTGACTTCGCTAAAAACATAAAAGCCAACATATCGTCTTGTCAGCTAAATTATCGTCCTCTTCTTCTACTTGCCTTTATTTTTCCCTTAAAGCCTTAATCCCTTCTTGACTCTAAATCTCTCCGTGCACTTAATTCGTCTCACTCACCCGCGAAGCCGCGAGGGGAGTAAAAAGGCAGTATAATGGCTTTAAAAAGCTCATGGGGAAAAGACGTGGTGATTGCCTGGCGAAACGGAGAAGAGAAGTAAAAGCTAAAGTAAAGCGGAGATTTTTGCCCGAGTAAGCGGCTTATGAAGACTATAGTGTAGCTCTTGAGAGATGTGATATATGGGAGATGGGTGACCTGGAAGAAAAATGCGTTACATGCGAATACATTACTAAAATGTCGATATCTCTTTGACAGGTTGAAATAAGTAGAAATCGTAATTGAATAATTAATCGTACAAATGTTCCATTCATATTTTGATTATGTCATAAATAATTGCTTTTCAGTCGACAATAAATCACAGATAGAACTTTGCTAAAAAGGAACGTAGTAATATGGTTCACATAAAAATGAATTATATTGTTAATTAATAATTGATGTGTATGCATTTGTTAATATTTATTATCTCTAAATAAAAAGTTTAAATTCTAGTTGCAATTTTTATTTGATAGCAATTAGAAATTTAAGCATTCTAATATGAAATAGCTATAATTTCTGGAGCATTGTGGTTACCAAATCCGTTCCCCAGGTGAGTCACGTACAACAATGTTATCCATGGTCGTGATCGATCGCGGCTCTACCAAAACGATGCGAAACATCCCCACGAGCTCTCCCTCGACATTCCTGGTTGTCAGCCGATTCAGCTTCTTCTTCTTTTTTCTCTTTCCCACGATTCTCTCTTCTTCTCCTCTCGCAAGAAAAACTAATTTTACAAGTCTTTGAAAACTTAAGTACATAATGGAGATTTGAAATCTTCGATCCACGTGTGTGTCTACGAAGAGAAGAAATTTAAATTTCAAATCAACCGCATATGCGCGCTTTTTGTTCGCGCGTTGAACTTTCGCAAAAAAAAAAAAAAGGGGGGGAGAATTGGCGGCGAATCAACGAAAAAAAAAGAAAAAAAAAGAAAAAAAAAAGAAAAAAAAGAAAAAAAAGAAAGGACTGAGGAGGCAGGATTTCCATGGCGGCGCGTTGATTTTTTTCGCAAGTAAAGTATCAATTTCGCAAAGGCGAGCGGAAAAATTTTAATTAAACGGTGCAACGAGTGCGCTCGGGCACACGCGCGCGATTGAAAAGTTAGCTTAATCGTTTTGCTTTCATGTCTCCCAAACTTCAGCCAATTTTTCCCCCAATAAATTTAAATGCTTTAAATGCGTTTTTATGACGCAGTGTATTTTCCCTTTTATTTTTGAGCACAAGTATTTATTCGTTGAAACTTTCGTTATTAAGAATATGCGGTAGATCGCATATGTCTATTTTAATAAGGTAAGGCGATTTCGTTAGGGTCTTGTTATAAAAATTTTTCTTGCATTATTTTTGTTCATAAAATTCTTTAAGTCAATACATTTTGTCGATACTATTTGAAATATTCTAGAGCGATATCTCTGATGATGATGAGTTAAAATATTGAAATCAAATATTGATGTCAAATACGAATATACATGAATCCAAATTTCGCATTCAAAGTTACAGAGATGTGAACATTTTCCTGGTTTAAAATAGCTCGTCACTTGGGAAAAATTAATATTACATTACGAATATTTGCATTCTATGTTTTTCTACACACATATGTTTATTTGCAATTCTCGATTGTATCGTATGAATAACTAAATACTATACGCGCATCACAAATAATTTTCAAATCGTCCTTAATAAACTGATATTTTTCTAAGATTTTATAATTTTAATATAATTATTTTAATATTATAATTTTCTTCTCTCTTTATATTTAAAGAAAATCCTTTTTTTCTTATAATCTTTATTAAATAATTAAATTTGAAATGGAACAACATGGACAGATATGCTGCGATGGTCCATTAAATTTCAACAAAAAATATGAATAATTTTCACAGTGGACAGTGTTTGAAAAATATATAAATTATAAAAAAATAAGCTCGATTTAATATTAAAGCTCGAGATACGAGAGATCGTGGGCTGAATACTTTTATCCCATCGTGTAAGATAGAAGATTTGAGTTCTTCTCGCGCACGGCCTTACTCGCATCAATTTACCTCGTATGCGCCAAAATTGTTTCTTATTCTTACGCAGTGCCTCGTGCAAAGGGCTTCTAATCCGCACATCAAACGAGGCTTACGCCCGCCGGCGAGCAATTTCAAGAGACTTTGGGAGAATTCACCGCGCTCTCGCGTACGTGGCATAAGCAAACGTTTAAAATGGCAAATCCCGAGCCGTCGGTAAAGTTGGACTAGTTTAGTTTCGCAAAAGCCACACACACACACACACACACACACACACACACACACACACACACACACACACACACACACACACACACATCGCCCTCGTAATCTCTCGTGACCTATCGCCGTTATGTTTTCTCACGTCCCTAGAATAATGTCTCACCCCCACGTGCGCACATATCGATTGTCCCAAATCTCACGCTGTAAATTTCGGCGTCTGCCTGCTCATTTGCGCGCGAGAATCCGTTTATATCCGTTTATCATTTATTACTTTTTATATTTCTGAATCCTATACATTGCCAGTGTTCATGAAATCTTTTAGTTGAAATCTTTTAATTTTATCTTTAAATTAATGGACACATAATACAAGCAATGGATCGCGATATACTATGTTGTTTTGTATGTATATATAAAAAAACGAACGCGAATATTTTATAAAATGATATTTTCTTGTAAAAAAAAAAAAAAAAAAAACCGTGACAAAAAGTGTGGCTTTCAACAGCATTGAATTAATAAAAGTTGATGACTATCGGTTTGGAACTGTCACCGTCAAATCAGCGACCGTGATATTGACTTGATATTGTAAAAAAATAATATCGGCAGGTATGATAGATTGTCTCTCTCTGATTCTGTTGCGTAAAATTTGGTATGCGATAACTGATTTTACATACATGCTTAAAGGCGACCGATCCTTTTTAAAATGTCATGAACAAATTAGTTTTACGTTTTAAAAATAACTTAAATAAAGCAAGCAAGAGACTCGAAAATTTTTTCCCATATACTTGTCTTTGGACGCATAATTTAAGTTTAATGTAAATTTTTAATTGGATTAATTTATCGTAATAGATTTATAATTAAATATTATTTTACTTTAAACAAGTTTCAAACATTGATGCGTCGTAAGCTCTCGTATATATATATATATGGTGTTTGGCACGCTGTATTGTCTCCTAATTGCATATTGGGTTATATAAAATGCTGCTGATGCAGATATAAATTAGCTTCTTTGATGCTGCCAATCATTATTCGTGCATGTCATTATTAATAATCGCGTAACGTCAGAAACGAACATTCAGGAACCACCAATTTGCTGAGAGTGCCTTTCGGTTGTATGCAATTTATCGATTAACAGGATAGAAATTGACAGTAATTTATTGCGCTATTAAATTTATATATTCACAGCATTTAATATCATTAATTTCCTAGAAATTAATATAATATTTATAATATCAGGCAAAAATATATCCCAATATTTAATTAACCATTTTATCATGAAATATTATAGGAAGAAATTATTTCTTAGTTTCAAAGTCTTTATTAAGTTCGCGCAATTAGCTCAAAGTTCGTGCGTAATTAGTCCAACGCCGTCGATCTTTTAATTAGCAATTCTATCTCACGAGAAAGACAATATCTAGATTCAAATTTTATCGAAAATTCGCATTGCTCAAGATTATTTATGTATTTGTCATAATTAATTGTCAATGTACATACGGTTGGTTTTATTTAAAGATGACATTTTCCAGTATTATATTTTATCGAAGGCTTATGTAACTAGTTTAGGTTTCTACCTGCCTGATAAAATGTTTTTGTAAGATCACGAGATCCGAGAAACATGATCAAAGGAGAAACATGATCGTTCATCGATGTCGAGAAATTAATTCGATCGAAAAAGCCCTTATAAGCCGGTATAGATGTACTCGAAGTACACACGGTGTTAACACAACGATAACGTCACTTCCGCGCTACATAGCTATTTTCACTATGTCTCTAGGAAAAGCTATTAATTAATTAAGTTAATGTCGGTTGCTTCTAGCGAGCTACCTTCATCAAGATGTCGCGAAAGATGCGTTTCCGAATCTTAGCCTAAAGGCTATTAAAGTGCAAGACCTTATCAAACGGAGACCATTAAAGTAAATGGAAACGTTGTCCGGATCTTCCTCTCTCGCGAAATGCCGGAGGAATTAAAAGTTGTTAAACTTTTGCTTTGTTGAATTAATTGCATTTGCCGTATCATTCCATAATAAAGGAATTCTTATATTTTATAATAAATCTTGTTTTTTAGATGTGCACTAAGTGAATCTTTGAGCGCAAAGCGTTTTATATGCTTGTAATATTATTTTTATGACAAATATGATGTTGTTTAAACCTTTTTGTGTTACACTGAATTTCGAATTGATTTAATATCAAATCAATCATAATGACTGCTATTTGTTATTTGATCTCTTATCTAGTTTTTAATAATTTTATATAATACTCGGGAAATTGAAATAGTACATCGAATTCGAACGGTACAATATTAGATTGACTTGGCTGCCAAAATTGCATCGATAAGCGTTTGGAATAGTCTGAAATCGAAATGCTAGTCACGAGAAGGACGGACGTGTGTGTGTGTGTGTGTGTGTGTGTGTGTGTGTTTTTTATGTATGTATTTTCGTTCTGTTAATTCAATTGAGAGACACTTCGTGACTTCGAAGACGTCTCTGTAGCGCATCATCGACAAGCGATCGATCGTTTGAATTGAATCTCATTTCTCTCAGGAAATCAAAAGCACGAAAGCTCGCCGAAATGTTCTTTTAAGATGCGCAATGCGCGACAAGTATGCTTATTTATGACGAAAATTACGAGAAAGATGAATTATATAGCAATAACGCGTCTTATTAGACCATTATTTTGTATTTGCCTTCGAGTTCAGTTCGTACTTCGTGTTTCGGTGCGAAACATGTCGGTACGATAAACGGATATTACTACAGTTTATGGATCAATAATGGTTTAATAAACTTCGTCCACGTCTACGAAAGACTAAACGTCTTTCTTCTTAATATTCAATAAGCTATTTGTTACAGAAATATTAAAGTGGATTAAAAAAGTTATATTTTTTATTAAATTTAAAGCTGACATTAGTAATAGATTTAACCATAAAATAAAATATGTAAAAAGATACTTATTTATATAAATAAGGAAAATAAATATGAAAATAAATAACGAAAGATTTAAATCTATTAGATTCAGTATTTAATTTAAATACTAATTTTTACATATTTTTAACTATGATATTTAAAACTTGTGAATATTATTTTAATTACTTAACCTTTATGCTAATCAGTTTTAACGATATTTAAACATTTAATTAGAATTTATGAAAGTAATAAAAATATCTTAAACTTCAGATTTTTATTATGCATAAATAGATTAACTTGAAATTCAAATTAATGTCTCTCGCATCACTGAGCCACTATGCAATTAGCAGTGTGACCTAAGGGAAGACACGATATTGCTGGAGTTAATTAACCAAGGCTGTCGATGTAACCAGTCCAATTAAGATAATAGACCAAAGGATCTATCTCAATTAGATCGAAGACGATCCATCAGAAATCGAAAAAAGTTTGACAGAATCTCATCTCGTGGTCGTACATTTATGAACAAAAGTGGGACACGTGAATAATAATAATAATAATATTACGAGCTGGTCGTGCGACGGTAAAGACTAAAGAAGACCTAAAAGAAGACCTCGGTAACAATTTTCCTGTAAGATGAACGCTTGCAACTGTACATGTACGGTGAACGGACTTTGGCATTTCACCGCGGAAATTGGCCGCATACTGCGAGCGAGACTAACGAAACGTGCCGTGCTGCGGCATCATGTATGCGACGTATCGCATAGAGTTGAACTAGCTAGCTATATAGTCTCAAAATTCAAAAAGCACGCGTTCTGCGGCATACGTTTTGCGCCATAAGTATATGTCATCGTAATAATAAAAAAATGCAATTTCGAACCAATTTTATCGATGCCATATTCTATCGATTTGATGACATCAATTTGTTATTATAAAAAGTGTTCTAGTTTGTTAATTATTGCAGATGCAAAAAGCAGAATACAATATAATAGAACCTATAAATGTTATATATAAAAATAATGACATATAATAAATCTGTTTTTAAATGAAATACTATAATTATATGTATATTCGTATTTGTATTTTTTCTCGTTTACTTTATATTACTTCTTTTTGCAGCACGAATAAAATTTACAGAGATCCATCGCGTGTAATTAACGCGCGTAATTTGTTCCCGTAGAGAATTATCGTTACCGCCGGGAATTTATCGTAATGCTCGTTACGTTCAAAGCAAGGTGAAATAGACGAAATAGACGACAGGAATGATAAAATCATTCGCGAAGATACAAAAGTTATCATAATTGCATCATTATCATGCGTCAGGCGCGACATCATTTCCCCGCTTAATTAAAGGGAAACCTAGTTTCGAAGCTGAAAGCCGCGCGTGAAGGTACAGGATGCCGCTAATTCTAGGGCGAGCCACGCCATGATTTACTATGAAAGTTATCGTGGGTGCACTTATCACAGCATAAATTATTACTCGTGCCGATAACAACTGCAGAATTGTTCAACTTCACATTCGCAATGGATTTCATGAGATCCGTTATAAAAGCCGTCCAATTTTCGGCGAAAATCCCGATAAACTTTGCTCCATGAGACAGAACGCGAAGTAATCATTAATTTTATTTCGCATTATGCTTCTATTGTAACTACCTTGAGTTTCACGAAGCGATAAGAGGATTCTACAAAATTTTATATAGAGGATCAAAATTTTTTCATTAAAATAATTCTAATAATCAAAAATAAATCACCTCGATAAAAGATAGATAGAATTTCTCTGCTCATTTATTTATTTTCTCGTAAGATAGAAAATAGCGAAGGAAAAATGATAGTAAGCATCGTACACGTGCACATTGTTGTCGTCGTCATTGTCGTCTCGCTGCAAACAAAGGCGAGGGGAAGCGAGATACGGTTGGCCTTAATTAATTGAAATGCATCAGGGAACGATATCTGAAGAAGATTAAAGCGACTCTTATAATGAGCTTTTCGCATTTTTATCACATCCGTCTATGTTGTCGCATCGCGACATAGTTTATCATCTATATGATGTTTGCAATATCGCGGTCGATCTGCAACGCGACGTTTTGCGACGCAGTTTTTAGAAAATTAATTTGGACGTTCTTTGACATTTTTCATCACGTTTCGTTTGATATTTAATCGTCGCATTTATTTCTCGGATTGTTCCGTCATGCCGGGCACAATTTTCATTAACGTACCAAGCAAGTTTGATAAACAGCAGTAAGTCAATGTATGTTCATGAAAATTAATAAAATATCCGTGTAAAACAAAATTTCATATATTGATTCCGTGCTAAAGTTATAAATAAATGGAGTGTAATGTTTTATGACGTCTACGCTTGGTTTTGCACGATCGATTGTTATCGCCGTCATTGCGAATCGGTGTGCTCGTTCTGACGGATTAATTGTCTCGCGCTCAGGCGATAATTATTCATAGTGCAATACCGCCAACTTGCGGAGACTTGCGGCACGCCATTAGAATTCATGCTGCATCACAAACGCGAAGTCGGACGAGCGACTATGGAGATCGATAAAATCCTTTCGCGTATTCTCGCGTGCCGCAGAAGGAAGGAAGGAATGGAATGTACGGCCTGCTTATCTCGTTATCATCTATGTACATTTGGATCGATGAAAGGTCAAGGACGCACTGTTTTTTCCCTTCTTCTTTGTCTTTGCGAACGAAAATTTGAAATGATTTTCCGGCCAAATTCCTGGCAAGAGCCAGGATTGCATTTTAATTGTATTTATGTTATGCAAACCTGGTTGTTAAATTTTGCAATACTGTATTTCCATAGAAACGGATTTATTGTATCGAAGAGATATGATCTAAATATTCATAAAATGCTCATGAAAATTGAAGGTGCCAAATTTAAGTTTTTTTTTTTATTTTTTTTATTTTTTTTTATGTTGCTTTAGTTTTACTTCAATTATTTACAAGAAATAAGTTATTCATTTTATTATCGCAGAAATAAATTTAAAACATTTATATAGTTCGATTCAAATATGTATAATGCGTAAGAGAGATTTTAACTTCACTGAAAAAAATAGAATGTTCTTATTTTATCTTTTAAATACAGAGTGTGAACAATGTTACACAATAAACATTATAAAATGGGGGAAAAAATTAATCGCTGAGAATTTCCAGAAACTGCATTTAGAGATAAACGAATTACTTTCTCGGATGCTAAGTGCACTAAGTGCAAGAGTTATTCACCATGATGCTAAATTATTTCTCTCTTGATACGATCTAACTTCACGTCACGGAATGTTATCAGTCGGTTAATGTATCTTGCACGATGCATTTCCGCGAAAGGCGGTTCTTAGCTGGTGAATCGCCTGTAGTGCTTGCGATCAGTCCACTTTCCGACGAGTATGCTTCCCGTTTCCCCGGTAATTTTCTTATCAGTTTCACCTTTCGAACTTTAATGAAGACGAACGTTGAAGAAGAAAGTTGCCATCGCCTCGGGGCGCTTGAGCTTTTATGCAAAACGTAAGTTTCCCGACTCGTGAATCGATCCGCCGCGTTTTCTAGCCACGTATGCCACGTCACAAAATACGCAGTTTAATAAAGAGGAAAATTTTTGCATCTTGTCGGACATTATTTTGTTCCGCTAATAAGAGAAAATTCTTATAACGAATAATTCTTGTTTCTTTTTTTTTTTTTTATTATTATTATTTTTATTATTATATTGTATATAGTTGTGAAATTATAGAATCATAGAATCTTTTCTATTTTACAATAGTTCATATGTAAAGATCAATGGCTTATCATCTTATTTACGTCACAATGCCTCGTAAATCTCCTGGAGCTTAGGTAATAACGATACCGTTTAGCCAATTCCAAGCTTTAATCATCCGGGGATATGGCGATATGATATATCGCGTGCTCGCGATTGGAAACGATCGGTCTTAACTGTCTTCGATCGGTTTTAACTTCCGGCCAAGATTTTAGTTGCGTCTCTCCTTTCCCCCCTCCTCCTCTCCCCCCCTTCTCTTCTCTTCCCTTTCTCTAGAGCACACTCGATATCTGCCAGCATCCGGGCAGAATTGTTAAGCCGACTGGCTCCTGACCTAATTAATAGCAGATCCGCCAATCCATCGCGGACTTCCGTCTTATAAATGGTTCGACTGCCCGTGATATTCGAGATTCAACAACGGAAGAGCCATTTTTCAGTTTTATTAGCGATTGAACACTTGCAATGTTCAGTTTTAAAATCTTTTTATTTTTTTAAAGATAGAGTTGTAAACTATGTTTTCAAAGATAATAAAAATGAAAAATTATTGGTGATACTGTTTCGTAATAAATATCGGACGAAATATCACGTGATGATTTCTGCATGTATTATTTTTAGACAAAAATACGATGAGCGACGTTCAGTAAATAAATATGTCACATATCTGGTCGAGAGTCGATAGTATAATTAACGCAGGACCATTTGACCAAATATATGATAAGCCTTCTTTGTGGCGAAAATAAATATTTGACATCGCAAATGCATTGCGCGTTGGTAAGGTAAATATTTGATAGATGAGCTTATTGGGAATTTTTATCTGTATATCACGTTATTAATTCTGAATTATATTGTGGTGCTGTTAAATTTAATACCTCAATATTAAACCATATTTCCTTTTCATCTATTTATTGTATTTTATAAAATATTGTAATACAATCAATTGGAGTGAAAGGATATTATAATATTTTCTTCGGCTTAATTAAGCAATTAATATTCATTATAATATCATACATTCCTCAATCTTTAAGAATGGATGTTATAATACGAGATATAGTGAATTACAGTAAGTTGAATGATCAGCAAGATATAAGTTTGAACAAACATTTATCGAAATTCTGACTCGGCAATATTACGGGATTCTTTAAGCTCGCTGAACGAAGTTTCGTAATGACAGTGATAAAGATCGCTCTGGTGGCTCGCATTCTGGAATTCCAATACGCTGGAAAGCAACGACAAACGTTCGCAAAAGTTCGCTGGACTTCTTTTAAATTTACAACGTTGACCCAGGTTCCTTCGCGACGTGGCGAAG
Source organism: Pogonomyrmex barbatus (assembly GCF_055798465.1). NCBI lineage: Eukaryota > Metazoa > Arthropoda > Insecta > Hymenoptera > Formicidae > Pogonomyrmex > Pogonomyrmex barbatus. Next base: position 181,513 of record NW_028297110.1, read on the forward strand.
ATCTTAGAGGGATTTTTCGAGGTGGCGACGAAGCGAAATAAACTTGAGTGTTGGCTCCCGAATGTCAGCGCGTAAACAACGCGACGGGAACTTCACTTCACTTTTAGTTTTTTAACGTGACAACTCCGTAATGGCATTACCTTATGTAAATAGCGCGGAATAAATTTTTTAGTCTTTATGAACTTTTTAAAAAGTTGCTTGCTTGACGAATGTTAATTCGTTATGGTAATATGTGTAATTTTTACATTAGTAATTTTCAAATAATTTACGTGGATAAGAAATATATCTATGATAATATAAGAAGTATAAGAAATATATCTTTGATAATCATATTCCTTGTGGAAGAGATGTAGGATCAAGCGTTGACTTCTTCTACTGAAATCTTTCAAGTCGCGAGTAAATTTATGACTTGGAAAAAAAGTTTCTCCACAGATAAGATTATATAAATTTCTTGATAATGTCAACAAGGAGAGCCGTCTCTAAAAATTTTATGACCCTTCCTTTCATTTATTTCCCATTTATATTTTCTGTGTATATAATGTATATATTATTAAAACTGAAATAAGAAAATTTTAAACAAGTGCAAATAAGAAGTACGTTAATAAAGGCGCTCGTTTTTTCTTTTGAGGTTCCTAAATAAACGTAACGAACTCTGTAGTCTTAACAGTACACATATAATGCAGTACACATATAACAAGACACACACACACACACACACACACACACACACACACACAAAGAGATATATAGGAGAAGAAGCGTGCACAGCGCAATAGCACCCCGAGCGATAACGCGGGGCACATGGGAATTATATTACGGATTTAATGGAAGCTGACGTTAAACCGTGAAATGCTTCTGTCCATTAGCGGAGGTAGTCCCGAGATTCCGCGCATTGTATCTCGTCGGGAGAGCGTCGTGATAATAATTGAATTAAATTATCAAAAGTTCGGCCACGATTATCGTCGTGAGGAAAATTTCACAGAGTTTGAAAGCCGCGAAGATCCGACGTCACGATATTTTCTCTCCACGTATTTTCCGTTCACGTTAATTCGCACTGTCGAACTTTGCTCTTATCGTTGCGAGTAAAATATCCGTTTTATAATATAATTTTCATAATTTTCATAACGCAGATATGAATATTTTAATATTTTATTATACCATACTATGCGAATTTCTTCGAACAGTGCACCTTTCGTGAATTATATTCTTAGTTTTTAAATAACATATAATATAAATATTAAATATCTTAAGAGCGGAAACATTGATTTTCATTAATTTTAATGTTTTTCTCTTTCCCATTGAATTTATAATTGACATTTTAGTTTAGGAGGAAAAGTTACTTTAAATTCAAAAATGCTAAATGTTAAATTAAATTTTAAGTTCAGAAATTGTCAGATATGGCAGATGAATTATTTAAACGTGAAGTAATATTTAAGATAACTGAAATATGCATTTTGAATTGCATTTATGTCGCGGTATTGAGCAAAGTTCTGAATCGGCATTTGGGATTTTTTTTTCTCTTCGCGAAACAGCGTACGCTCGATTGTTGCTACGAAACCACTTGTAGCTCCGTAGATTTATTTCGCAAGACTTGCCCTTTTATACTTATACATTCTCGCTCATTAATCGCGACATTGAAAATGGACTTGGCGCAAAAAATCGCAACGAAGACAAAAGCCGCATTCTGCAAAGTCCTTTCCAATTGCGTCTCTCGCACGCATTGTTTGTTGCATGGTTGCAATTTTATTCTTGCTGAATTTACATTTTAACGCTTAACTGGCTTCTAATTACGACACACCGCGCTATAACTGATACTGTAATTTTTTACGACAATTCTTGCATTTACATTTACGTATTTCCGTTTCCTCATTACTCTTTGAGAAATGTGAAATAATATTTCTCTGTGCAAAAATTTCTTGAAAGATTTTAAGATTTCTTAAGATTGTTGTAATTTTTCATGTATCAAAGCGAAATGCTATTTTTTCTTTATAATAACTATATTATATCTAAACGATCCAACATTTTTCTTGTTAGAATAAAATTTGTCTCTTATATCATTATTATCCGAAAAAATTCGGATCTCGGTATAGCAGCACTCGACACTTGACAGACAGGAACTTAGTTTTTGCAACCCTCCGACCATCTTGTCGACCATGTTTTTCACAACGTTTACGTCCGTTGTGAATTCCGAAGATACTCCCGCCCGGCGATCATTGTTGATAGACGCGTGAGAAATTATTTACTTCAATCAAGCGGTTCGTGCGTAGCTATTGCCGTTTGAAGTAAACAATTCCTCACGCAGTATCTTACCGCGCGCTTGCATTTGCCGGTGGGCATTGCCGGACTAATACGGTGATCTTTTATAATTAATATCTCGATTATTATTGCGAATATCACAAAATGATATAGGACTTTTATGTTCATCTCGATCCCATCTACTCTTTTTCCGAGCGGTGGCAGAAGTAGGAACAGGCTGCACAGCATCGCTTTATGAAACAACTTGAGAAAATTTAAGAAAACTTAAGAAAATCTTTGACAGATTTGTTTTATGCTGATTTTGAGCTATTTTTTAATTACTCATGCCACTCATGTTAACTCTTCATGAGAGATCGTGTGTAAATACACTAATAAAACTTATTTAATGAGACGCGCGCTAACAAAGTATTATCGTATTATTATGCATCCGTTTGTATTTTTCTGTTTTTCTCCATTTTATTTTTTCTCCGTTTTATTGTTTATTTTTGTTAGTAATGTATAATCTCTAAGAGAGAAATTCTACAATTATTTACGCTAGTACATATGTATGTGTATATGTACATAATTTTATCGGATAGTAATCCCGTATGTAAACTACACGAAAGCGTGTTGATCTACACGAGAGAGATTTTCCTTCGTTACGAGAGTTATGGTAAATGTTACGCACGCCGTAATAAAATGGGTAGCGTATGCTCTTGCGAAAATAAAATATTTATCTTTCGGATCAGAGCTCGCGCAGGCACAGCACGAAGCACGAGCACGGCATTTCCGTTTTGCATTTTTATACAAGTTTCCGGAAATATTGGAAATTCTGCCTCGATAAGAAAACGAAATGAAGTTTCGAAAGAATTGTCCGTATCTTCTCTCGTTGATATCAACATCAATTTAATTTTTTATATCTTATTTAAATTATTTATTCAAAAGATTATTTCCAAACCTTAACATATTCGTTCGGACGTTCGGACGTTCGTTATTTTCCTTAACATATGTATTTCCTTGATTGGATTGATCGTTCATAATAGCAGCTTAATAATATCCGACTTTGTAAATCACTTTGTAATTACGTAAAGTTTCATCAGATTAAAGCGCGCAAGGTCTTTGTGGAAAGACCGTAAAGTTAATAATCACATCAGTTTCTTAGCTTCGTCGAACAAAAGTGAAGTGTCAGCCTGTAAGAATTTCGGTGCGCGATTGATACGTGCAAGCTCGCTAAAATAGCCAGACAGAAAAACGAGGGAGATACTGGATTCCACAGCGGGTATGAAAAGTCAGCTGGTTATAAAGCGACAACGTGATATGGGAACGAAAGAGATGGGGGGACGACGCGGCGCAACGGGTTGAATTTCAAAAGCTCGCGCGGCGACTCTCGCCTCTTCGTGCTTTACGGACTGGAAATGATGAGAAGCCTGTTCCGGGCGCAATTTATACTTCTTAACTCGACAAGTGTACCGCGAAATAATGTGCGGTGACTACGCGTAGAAATCCCAAAAGCACCTTCGGGACTGAGAATTTACGAAACAATCCAGATGCATCGTGAAATTTATTCGAGTAACAGTTTAACGGATTTATGAAATGTAATCTATCTTCCTATATGTTAAATGTCAATGTTTTGAATACATTTGAGAATATAGAGCTATGATGTATATTACTATGGATATTATATGAATGTTCTTAATATATATGTTATGGTCAAAATACATAAATATATAAGATCTATTTATCTATATCAATGTACTGTCATAATTCGACACGTCATACAATATTGTCATATAATTTGTTATATAATTGTCAGATCCGTTACCTCGATAAAAAGTGTACTCCTCACAAATACAATACGAGTCCTTCGAATGATGACGTTTAAAGAAATTGATGCTGCGTATGAAAATAATAATCTATTCTAATCTATTCTTTTAAATTAATTTTCTATAAGTAAAAACATTCTTATCGACAATTATTAAAGTACATTAGACCTTTTTAGATAAATGAAAAATTCACAACACATTTCTATTTGTGAAATCTATGAGATCTGAAGTTACAACATTCGCGTATGCATTCCTGAGTAACTTCGCGCGATCGTAAATTTCCAATGACCCGATGGTATAGTCAAGCATTTCCCGTTGGAAAAATAATGCAACATCCAACGGCGTAGTCGGATTTTATTCCCTTTATGAAAAGAGTTAAGTTAATGTAATAATGTAAAGTCGAATAGTGTTAATACTTTGTACGGATAAGGATTTAATTCGTTGTAATTTAAAACTTTATTTGTTTGCCTCTGTGTGTGTGTGTGTGTGTGTGTGTGTGTGTGTGTGTATCTCTACTATTTAAATCATTTCTTTTATGTTTTATAATGTCGTTATTGAATTCTTTTTGCGGAAAGAAATAAAGTTTCAAATTATTTTTGAAATTTCTTATGTTTTAATTTGATTCCAACAAGTTTTCTATATAAAGGCATAAATATAATTATATTATTGTTGTTTCGATTTTTTTTTGGTGAAAGAGTTTATTTTTCAAGTATTACATTTTTAAGTAACAGTGTAGAAAAAAATCTTACACTTCACGCATTCGCGCGATCGAAAAGCAGCACGCTCGATGCGTCAAACGACAAATTAGAAGTTGATTTCCGACGATTGTGTCGTTTAAAACATCGGGCCCTCGGGATTTCCATTGCAAATCCGTCTCGCGTAATAAAAACAACCGTCGTGCCTGCAAAACTCGATTCGTTTGCGCGACGCGTCCCGACGGTGACGCGAAATAACGGCGGAGCGAGCACAGATCCGCGCGGGCGACAGCTGCGCAATGACGACGGCTGTGTGCCGGAAACGAAATTTCAAGCAGTGATTTTGACAGCTCTTGGTCGATAAAAGTAAATTATTATTAATTAAACATTATTATTTAAAATCAGGATTATATATATTATATAGAAATCTTGAAATTGAAATGTAATGAAATGAAAGATAAGACAATCGAACAATTTAAGTTTGACAAATTTGATGTTATCTAATTAAATAATTAAAAAATTAAATTCTAAGATGTTTATATTATTAAACAAATGTTTATATAAGAAGATACAATTTTCAATAAATCATTAGCATCGCATAGAGGTATTGTGTATTTCCATATTTTCAAGATTAGGCACGTGAGGTGCTTTGTTACGAAAGTTGGTACGAAAGGATTTGGGTTAACAAGCGTGAAAGTTTTATGCCGAACAAACTTGAAGAAACTGTATCTCCCGTGGGCGCGATTTAGATCTAAAAGGGAACATTGAGCTGAAGAGAAGATCTCGTCGTCTTAAAGGATACCCTCGCTCGACCGTTTCTTTCCGCTGGTCCTCGGAAATGTCTTTTCGAGTTGAGCGCTATTGTTGTCGCGAGTTTTACCCATGAGTTGCCTCTTTACGATCTTCGTTGACAGTAAAAACGTTACAAGTTACAGCCCCCGATGTTCATCATTAATGGCGGCTGCGATGTCAAAACAACATCATATACCACTTACCGCTTACTTACACAAGGTTGTGATACGACAAGACGACAAGAAGTAATGCAAATATTTGACGAAGAGCTAAAATGACTAAAGAGAGAAACATAACAGAAATATTAAAATGATGTATGCGCTATCAAATTGTAAAAGTTTAAAAGTTTTATATAATATGTAATATACGAATATACGAATATATAATTATTACATATTATAATATTATAGTTTGTTTCTTATAATGCGTAGATACATAATGTAATAATAAAGGTAATAGATTTCTCATTTCCAAGAAGGCGTAATATAAGGGAATGTTTCTCTCTGAATTTTGCTATCAAAATTTCGATGATTTCTATATTGATCTTCTATATCGTTGCTTCTTCCCAAATTCTTTTATTGTCTATTTTCAAGTTTGACGCGTAGACAACGTTCTATCGACAACCTGGCATTTCAGTTTAAACGCGATCTCACGAAGACGAAGTAATTCAAACTGACGATCCTCTGAATTCCACCTGGTGGTGGTATCCTTTATCGAAACGGTATCCGATCGAACTGTCTTGAATATGTGATTACAGTGGCTTCTATCATCGATATCCAATAATACTTGGATAGCTGTCTCGTTAGCTTTCACCGCTTTTCGATAGAGTTGTCGAGATGAAAGTTCGCGGAAAATATCCACGTATTTTTGGATTTCGCGAATATTTCGAATACCTGGTCTTAAAAATAAACAACGAGAAAAAGAGAAAGAGGAGAAAGAGGAGAAGATTGCAAACAAAAACAATTATTTTGCATAAATATGTAATTATATTGTTATGCCCGCGCGAGTGGAGTCGAGCCGCCGCCGTTTGGAGTAGAAGCGAAGCGCTCTCCGGGGCAACGGTTGTTTTGTGTACAAAAAAGTACGGCGCGATGACTCGTGTCGATGACACGGACGTGTGTCCGCCAAATTGTTGTTGCGGATTAATTTGAATAAAGCCTACGTATTTTATTAAACGGCGTTGTTTATTGCCGAGCGCGGCTTCCTATCCCGGAACGCGAGTGAGTGCGCGTTAAGTGAGAGCGTCAGTGACCGCCGCGAACAATAACAATATCATATTTTTATCAAGCTACAACTTTGATTTAGATCTAGATGACCCTTTGTATATCATGTTCCAGGCAACTAAGTACGTAAAATTAGTTAGCAAGAAGAACAAGTAGACAAGGGAGAAAAGTTTCGCACAAGTCGATCCGTGAGTGTAAAGGCGGTCGTATTCTCTTCTCGAGGGAAAAGCGAACAAGATCGAGAAATTTTGGGCGTGAAGTTGTGTTGGGTAACTTGTCTAAGTCCGGCTTAGTTCCTCGAAGCTAGTGTAGTCTCCCACTCGAAGACTCGGTGCTTTTGCCCGAAATGCCTGAATTCTGAATATAAATTAGATTACGAAATAATATAAATAATAAGATAAATAAAAACGAAAACGAAAATTAGGTTACAAATTACAGCCACGTGAGTGTTGGTAAACATCAATTAAGCGAAAATGGATTTTGCTCGAACTTTGAAATTTGACTCTAGAGTAAAGTTTGAAATTTAATTCTATCCATCAGGACATTTATATATCTGCAAAATATAATTATAGATAATTAAATATATCGCGATATATGATTGAAGATTAAAACGATTAAGGTTTAGAAGGTTTAGAAGTTTGTACGTCATTAGGTTTGACGAAAGAAACGAAGTCTTCGTAAGTTCGTCCGATCGTAACTGTCGGAGCCTTGATAAATCGCGACGCAACGTCGCTGCTTATCAGCGACGATGCCCTTAATGGCGCTGTCGTCCTTCGAGATATCAGCATCAGCCCACTGAAAACCCTCGGACGTTTATTGCGCAACTTTCAAGCTATTTCTCGGTGAATACACCGAGTTATTTTCCGTTATATACCATATTATGAATATTCGCGTCACATGTTACTTGAGATTAACGATACTTGTTAAATGCTAATAATATTTTTTTATATAAGAAATATAAACACATACATAGAATATTCATATCGAAACAGATAGATGCGCATTTTTATATTATAAATTATTCATATATATAAAAAGAAATCAATAATTAATCAATTCTACATATACATATTATTTCATAAGCAAAATCAATTAAAATTAATATCGCAAATTAATTTTGTGACACACGCGCGAATACGTGTTGATGATACAAATAATATTTCGATGACTTTGAGATATAATTTCTTCTGAAACTTGGAATTAAATTATATTTATAAGATGAATGAGTCAGATGAGAAAGCTGGTAAAATAATTACGAAGCTACCGCCAGATAATCGAATTTTGCGTGAGATGATTCTCGTTAAAGGACAAGAAATAAAGGGCGATTCTAAGGAAAATCTCCAGAGATTTGCGGAGGTGAGTTTCGACTGTCCCTGTGGAAATTCTACGCGCGAATCTCTCGTTCCGCGTCCATCCTTGTGAATAATTCATAAAATGATAAAACTTTCAATGCTAAGCGAAAGCAAAAAAAGCACTGACGGATGCAAAAGTCGAGGAAGCGAATCATTAAGCTTTTCATTGCCGTTTCAGTCAAGGCCGCTTTAAATCGGTAATTTGTAATATATTAATAGTATAAAGCACGATTGGAAAGCTCGTTTACATTCACATTTCATTAAAGCTAATGATATATAATTATAATAATGTTATATAATTATATATTTTATATATATATATATAGTAATGTTAGAATAATACATACATTAATTAGTAATTAATCGTATAAAATCATTTAAAGCTTTTGTCTTCTATTTGTCTTATATTTTGGAATGAGGATATCGAAAATGTAGATTTTATCCATTTTTATTTAAATACGTTATTTTTTGATTAATTTTTAATATAGTAAGCACAGATATTTAATAATTGCTATTATATTATTTCTTTATTGATTTTTATACTTATACACTCTATTCTTATATTTTTCATGATTGATTTGTACATACAAATCAATCATAAAAAGTATCAACAAACGGATATCATACGGAAATACGATTGAGTATACGAGATTGAGATCCGCAAAGGCGGATTCGCAAAGGCGATGAATTCATCAGTTCTTGAATCGTTTCGGAATTTAATTTTCTTTATTAAAATTATTTAATTTAATTAAATAATTTTAATAAAGAAAAGACAAATCGCGCAAAAGGACACACGGTTTGTTCTCATATTGATGATATATTAGGTACATGTATACGATGTACGTATAACATGGATTTATGCCTCTCGCTTGTAGCCGTCGACTTAGAAAAAGAGATGCCGATATTCCCTCAGCATAAACTGAATATCGATACCACGCAAATGAATAAATCAAACAAATTTCGCAAAGTCTGTGCTCTTTCTCGTCATACTAATGTGAATTTACGCGATGTATTTATGAGATACACATTCCGTTTCAAAAGAGAATAGGCAAAAACATTTTATCGTTCGAAAGTATGCATATATATTTGTATAATTTTTATATATAATAAAAAAAATTTTCTTGTTATATATTCTTTCATATTTTTTTGTACAGTTTTTATAAAACCGCATATTTATATTTATATACCGCACAATGAAGTCTTAAAATTTTCCTACGAAACTGACAATTTTACAAAGTTAAGTATTTAGAATAAATTAGTAGTTTTAACATCGCGAAACAATTACAATACTTCCTGAAAGTATCCCGTAAAGCTACAACTACAACTATTTCTCTCCAACTATTTCTTGAACTATTTCTTGCATTTCTTTTTCTTTCTATTCTCTTTTTATAGTGTTTTACCAAGATATTAAATAAATTGCCACACTTTAGATATATCGTTTAATGGCTGCATTTTTACCGACAATTTTTACCGGTAATCTTTCAAGTGTGATACCTCGAACTCGATCTTCGCTGCCGGCTAACCTCGTTATTCTTAGTCTTGCCCATCGTCTTATTATTAATCGCATTTTTCCGGCGGTAGCCGTTCTTTGACCGGAATACCTCGCATCTTCTTTGAGATAGAAGAAGAGGGAGATAGCTCTCGTTTGTAACTTGTCCCTCTGTCGCGATCGTTCCTTTGTTTCCGTCAGCGATGGATTTCTCTCTCACTAGAAGCCGTTCGGCAGCGATTTATGAATTATTCACGGGACGGACGAATTATTCACGACGACGACGACTGCACGAACGGTTCGCGACACTTAATTGTAGGCAACCGAAAAGCGGGACAAATCCATAATTTAGGAGCACCACCGACTCTCGTCTCGTCTCGCTTGCGCTCTGATTGCAATAAATAAATGCGCGATATTTTTAACCTCTATATTAATTAATAAAGATATGATTATAATTTTTGTATAATTTTGTATAATTGCTCCCAAATAGATAAATAATAAATAAGTTGGACTCTCGCGATCTATCTATCTTTCCTCACAAACGTGAAGTGCTATCGCGCAGACATAATGTATTATTACGTTTATTTCCCCAATCTCTCAACTCTTTATATTACGTTATCATCCCAATAAGAATAATTCATGAGTAATCCTTGAAGGATATTATGGGCTATTTATGATCTTTTATTATTGGACCTCAAAAGAATTTAATATTTTGTGAGCCAAATAATTTTCTTTTCGGTTATTTTTTACACTTTTTTGAAAATGTTTAGTTATTTTTTAATTAAAGATAAATCATGCTTGGGAAAAAATTATATTTAAATTATTTTTGTCATAGTCTGAATAAAATTTCATGTCAAGAAAACTGTAACGCAGAGAATTTTTTTTACTAATTGACTGTTTTATTTGTGTTTTAGCCTCTTCTCCGATTTAAGAAGCTTGGCAGGCACGACCCTGATGAATCTTTTGGCAGCACTTTTCATGGTTCAGTTATTGTTCATCGTAGGAGCTGGAGGAGTTCAGGTATTTTTCTTTTTTATCACTATTTATTATCGAATAATTATAAAATATCTTTTCAAAAGAATTCTAGATTTATATATGAAAGATTATAAATATCACAATTCCTTTATAGAAAATGAATATGACTTCATGAAATATAATACGATTTGATACTTTACGAATAATATTATTATAATTGTTAAAAAGTTGTTTAAAAATTAACAGAACCGATTGATTTAAAACAATTATTCAAATATATAAGTGGAGAAAAGGGGTCGAAGTCGTGTCGATATATTATTTTTAATTTAACATTCTCTAGGATCTGTTAGTGCAATATTTGCATTGCCCCTTCGGATCCTTTTGTACAAACATAATGCGAAAATCGGCTCGGATCCATCAAGGTGTGAATTCCGGTGGCTGCTTTTGGTTCTTCCGCTTTCAGAGATAGAGATAAAGAGAGAGAAATTCCGTTTTGTCTGTGCTCGGTACACATTGACAAGAGAGCCCGAGGAAAGCTTTCGTCGAGACTTGCCCCGCACTAATGTTCCGCACTTGAATCTCCTTTAATTAAGCTCCGGGATCTGCGAGCTTGTCATGAGACGCGACAGATTCCAGAGTTTTCCTTTTTTCGCTCTTTCGTTTGTTCTTTCTCTCGTTTCACCTGGAAACATCCGAGAAGCGATGTCAGCGATGGTCAGGCGTCCTCGTACACGAGAATGCCTAACATTGCCACTCGAATTCTCCTGACGAGCAGGCGAGTTACGATGCCGGTTACCAACAAACGGCGAGAAGGCATTCCGCCAGATTCTCTCAGGCGATTATATCTCTCCGCGGACAGGAAGAGAAAAGTCGTCGCAGGAAAACGTTCGGATTGCGTCGTTTAGAAGCTCAAAGCGGAAATTAGCGGCATTCCTATTTCCAAGTTTTAATTGCGTCTCGATGACGTCGGGCTTTTCACCACTGGCGACAGGATTCCAGTATCAATAATATTTCTTACTTATTTTCCAAAAGTTTCGATATCGTATATGACACCATTAATTTGTCAAATTATCCCGCGATTGTTAAATTGACTATATCCTGCGTTTAATAACTCCGATGAGATTAAAACGGCATTATTGATTATCCTATCTTTATTAATTGTTTATTAATTGTTCGTATTATCGAGATAAATTAAATTTTGTAATTATTTTCAATTGAAAACAATGAAAAATATATATCAATTAACTTTGTTAATTACTTCTGAGAGTTTGACTGAGAGTTTGATCACCGCGACTCCATTATCGTTTTTAATAATATAATGATTCAACTTTTGTCTCTTTTGTTTAAATGACAATGAAAATATAATGTACGTAGGAAGTTTATATTATTTAATATTACATGTAATTAAAAAAAATTCATTTTCAATTAGAATTAGCTTTTAGATGATTTTTTTAAATGTAAATTATTCAGAAATGTAATGAAATTATAATTGTGACTTTTAGTAACTTACAACTTTTTCTAAAATAATACGATAGTTTCTCTTTAGAAACACGCTTAGTAGATATTCTCTGCGAATTTTATTACGTACATTGTAAAGTTTAATTAGTCGCCACGTAATCATGAGTAAAAAGAAATGGTGCGGAATATCAGTCGTGCGAGTCGTCAGTCGTAAAAACGTCGTAGATATTATTCACCGGCAAGAGTAAATTTTGTTGCATTCTTCCGACGGAAATGAAAAATGTATATATATTATGCGCACTTTGAAAGAAGCGAATGAAAAGAATTTCTCTTATATTTAACAACAATGAAACAAAAGCACGCATTTCTTCATTTTTAGATAAAGGAAAAACTCGCCGCATCTGCGACAATGTGTTTTATCATCATCGTAATTAGAAATAAGGCGAGATACAGCAAAGAGACAAAATGTATTTTCACACCGAAAAAATCCGTGTGGAAACGAGATTCTTTTTAGGTCAAATGTTATTCATTGTGATTATGCCGTTGCAAATAGTGGCTTTTGATCTTTTGAGATCTTTCTATGTGTATTTCGTTCTAAAAATGTAACAAAACACGAGAATCTTTTCATGTTATCCATCATAATATATATTTCAAGTTAATATTTTTGGCTTCATATTTACTGATTTTGCGAAGAATAAAATACTGTAACAGAATATTTTTATATTCTTTTTATATTCTTTTTACTCTATCAACGTAGAAAAAATTCCAATTTAATCTCGAATATAATGTGAACGAAATTAATTTTAGTTTTTTTTCATAATTTAAATATGTAATAAACTTAATTTAAATATATGATAATTCAATTTAAACGTATTTCTAATAATTACTTTGATAATTTTAATAGAAGAATATATTCGTTTTTTGTAAAATAAAATCTACGCGATCCTTTTTTATTTTTTTCTTGTCTTCGAATTAACTTCGTTTACACTTGAAAGATAATCGAGTAATAAAAGTTTAAAATATATATTTTTTCGTACTATGGATTTTCGTACTATGGATTTTCTCCGAAGAAAGTCGAACTAATTGGCACTTAAACTTTATTTTATCAATAAATAACAGATACTAATCGACAAAACGTATAAAAAGGGAGTAAGTTGGAAATAAATCGACGATTTCACGCGCGAACGGAAAAAGGAGAGGGTCGTTTAAGCCGAGTCAGTGCTTTTTCTACGAGGTGCTAAATTTCGCGACCGCGAAACGGGGCGAAGCTTACTTACCGGAAACGACCCTACGTGCGAGTAATATATCTCGCCGTACATGCAGCAGGGGGTGGAAAAAAAGAGTCACTTCAACGAAGGAACATGTACGAAGGAACATGAGCGAACGCGTTAGATGTTACGGAGGTCGGAGTGCCGTCCCTTCGAGACAAGCCACCCTTTCGTGTAACTCTCTAATTGTGATCTTGTCTCGTGTCGGTATGTATAAGATAAAGACGAATTTACACCGAATGCAATGGGACGATGAGCAAGTTTCTCGGGTAATGTTGAACTTGACGCAAACTCAACTTGAAATTATATCGCAACGAAAAAGCAAATCAACATCAAGATAATATATTGTAGCAAAAATTAATTACGATTGATAATAGTGACTAGTTATATTTTAGAAATTGATTATAATCGAAAATCCTGATATCGTAAATATCAAAATTACATTGGTTTCTCAGTTGTAAATAGGTCAAAGCTGGTCAATGGTATCGCGTGTAATACGCACAAGTAATTGCGCTTATACGCGTACCGACCTATCATCTATTATTGATTTTCTCAGTTCAGTAATATTGAATTTTCCTGCTCAGCTGATTTTACTTGTTATATGCAGATATCATATATAACCTGATCAGCTGATTTTGACAAGTTAATCATCAATAGCGAATTTTAACTGTCACGTGCAGACGTGTAATTCTCTCTTTTTTTTTCCTCTCTCCAAATGAAAATGTAAATGAAAATGTAAATGTAAATGACAACTTACACGATACATCATTGCGTACGCGAAATTATTGAATCGTTATCCGTGCAGCAAACCACCCATTATTATCTCTTTACGAAACGCGATTATTTTGTGTAAATAATTATTCTGCGGATAACATTTATCGATCCACGTGAGCGATTAATTTTATAATCAATTCGATTCATAAACGTGTCGAAGCGACGGCTATTTTTTAAAGTAAATATTTTATTTCTTACGTAGGAGTCGAAAAGACAAAAGAATAGAAATTTTAAATTTAGATAAAACCATTTGTCGTGACATTTAAAGATTATAATTATTTCTTCAAGCGATGTTTAAACTAAAACGTAATTTCGCGCTTTGAGTTTTTTGCTGATTTAAATAATTTAATATTATAAATTTTAAATCGACGAAAGTAATTTATTCATCATTTTCGGACCGACAATATTAAATAATATATGACTCGTCGAATGAAGTAACAAGAAAGTGTCTTATATTTGATCGTTTATCAATAATTAATTTGAAATACGAAGAGTAGAATGTTTGGTGTGGACTTTATGGAAGCGTTAAATATTTTGGAATAGGGGACGAAAGTATCTCGAAGATCTTTCATGTCATGTGACATTTAAATTCGCTAATATTGATGAATAATATTGATTGATTACTATTGATTACTATCGATGAAACTCGATAACATGTACGCTTAAGCTTCCATTTTGACATGTTCTTCATGTTTGATATTAATTAATCTTTTATAGAATTTTATATTAAATTACTGCAGTACAAATTATGGCATTTGTATCCTGCATATAATTGAATTTAATTAAATTTAATAATTAAATATAAATATAAGGAATACAAACATTGAATTATGCATGTTAAAAAAAGAGAGACTCATTTTTTATTAAAGACTTAATAATTAAATTTACACTTTTTTAACAGTTCTCAACACATTATTTAATACACGATTGACGATAAATCAACATCTCGAAAAACTGACAACGATAAAATAACTTGATTATTTTTTTATCTGACAAGATAGTATATCAGTAACGATATTTTCCGTCAACAAGACAGATGCAATGAGTAGGGAGGAGGAGTTTATTAGAGACGACGAAATCCCATTTCGTCATACAGCATGACAGAGATAAATCTGCGGTTGTAATTTCACGGCCGTCATGGAGCAATTCAGCTTTATTGTTACCCGTCTCGGATTCGTAAAAAGGATTGAGCAAAAAATAAATTCAACCCGCGACCGAGACCCCTCGCGTATTTTCTTAGTCTCAATTTCGAGCAACTTCGATACGCAGTTCTCGTTTCTGCGAAAATCGGAGAGGGTGAGAGAGAAACGATAAGAAGAAATGGGAAAGAAAAGGATTGATTTATCATTCTGGAGCAAATATTAGTGAAATAAAGAGAAAGAAGAGAATATACGAATATTATTAGGATTTTATAAAATAAGTAGGATTTTAAAGCGAAAAGATGAACATCATTTTTCTAATGTCGTCTGTCACAAATGATAAAGCTGCTTCGAACATAAATCTTCTTTCTTTCTCTCTTTCTTTCTTACCGGAAAATTATTCTATATCGATATAGATTATGGATTTGGGCCACTCCGTGGCACAACTTTTATGCTTATATCGCGCTATACATTCCCACGGCACTTCCGGTTCCGACCAATAGAGCAGTAGAGCACTTCGAGGGCGTCTCGCAATCTCGATATATCGCCGTTCCGCATTAAGTCAGACACGTTTACAGAGCTCTGTACCGCAGCTAGGGATGCTGACGAGATAAAGTCCAGCAGGCGAGGTAACTAACTAACCGTTCCGATCAGAATTAAAAGGTACGAAAAGGAGAGATATATATTAATCCGTTAATGTCTCCCGAATTCATTTGACGGTCTCGTTAACGGTGTTTGTAGACATGTTAACACGTCATGAAGATTTTTAACTTTTAGTAATTATATATATATATATATATAATGTCAATCAGAGTTCATAAATATTTCATTTAAAATGTTTGTTTAAAAATATAGAGTATCTCTTTCCTAATAGTATACCGCTTGTATGCAAATAGAGGAGTGCGGATATGGACTCATTCACGATCTTTAATTATTAACTCATTACTGATTGAGAAAATCGTAAAATGGTAGAGGCTTTCCTTCTTCGACTCCTTTTACCTGCATACAAGCGTTATGCTATTAGAAATCAAATATTCTATATATTTTATATTATAAATTTGTTAAGAGATAATATTAAGGATTTACGTGTGCAGATTATATATTTAAATATATGGGTTGAAATTGTAAATTTACGAAAACAATTCCTACGTGAGAATATTCGTGTTACAAGAAGATTGATAGCAAATTCCAAGCACTCAGGCTTGTCAGTGATGTCTCCCATCGCGCATGATATTAAAGGCCATTTCTTGGACGGCTGAGTTTAATAATGCGGGCATTAAATCACTATAATTAGTGTGATTATGCGTATTGCAGAAGCGATGTCTCATCCAGACATATGATATATATTACAATCTGCATTATGTCGGAGCTTCTGAGGAATTAGAGAAAACGAGGATTAAATAAATTACCCGGTAAGCAGTACTAGATAATTTTAATATTCGATTTATCTGTAATTGGTACATTACAGCAAAGAACATGCGGATTATTCTTTGATTGATAATGAAAAATGACAAAGCGGATATTAATAAAAATATAAATTCTTTGTGAAACGCAGAAATGATAATTAAGTCGAGTACCGTATATCGATGTTAATGCGTAATTTATAATTAAAGTAGTTATATTATAAATTATAAATCGAACTTATGATTTATTATTATTAATGTACAAATTTTTTGATAAATTTTATTATATTTGCCTTATGCAAACTTTTATCGTTCATCATAACACAGTAATATGATAAAGTAATGAGAAAGAGTTTCGCGACGTTTTAACGAGAGTTGGAGAGAAAAGTGTGTAATTTACAGCGCAAGTAATATATAATAATTTGGTTAAAACTAGAGGTGTTGCAAGTTTTTTTTCACATTAGGACGCGCCAACTTTTCGTTACATTGTAATTACGAAAAATGTTAAATTAAAATTTTTCCTGAAATTTTAGCAAGCTGACCCGAAATTTCGTTAACACACGGAAATTCACTTTAGAAAAGGATATACTATTTATGGAATGGCGTAAATCACGATCAACCGCTACGACGTGTTAGCTTTCGTCGGTTCCGATTCGTCCTGCCACTCCTGTGTGGAGTAAAGTGATTTTCGCAGTGAGTCTTACGATTTATGGGAACAATCCTACGGAGATTTGTCCCGAGATAACCACGAGAAAGCCCGAGAGAGAAATCCAAATCGAGTGACTAGGAGCATCGTGATGCCGAAACCGACGCGTGTAAAAACTTTTGCGTCGTCTGTCCTCGACACGTGGAAATGGAAATGCAATTGCTATATAGCGATATTGAGGAAACTTGGAAAATTCCAATTGCGTCTCTCGGATCATCGATTCAAATTTGTTTGATAACTATGGCGATATACTTGCTACGAAGGTACAATTTTTCAAGGAGAAGAAAATAAGAAAATAATACGCATCGCGAGTGCAAAGATATTAAATGCTCGATTAAGGAAGAACCGTGGCGAGATGAAGTTTCAGGAAAGTTTTAGAAAGTTTTTTTTCTCTCTTTTTTATGAGAACGAGAGAAGAGAACGTCTTGCTCTGTTCTGAGACTGTGGAAAAAGACTAACGAGGATCTCCATCGGTTCCACTGAGTGGTTTTTAATTAAGCGCGAAAATGGTCGGGAGACAAAGCGACGGCGAACTTACGAACGGTAATGAAGCTCTTAGATCAACTCACTCTCCTCGGTGCTGAGCAAAATAAAATTACTGATCGGAATGAGAAATCAATCATGTTCTTCCCCTCTCTTCCCCTCTCTTCCCCTCTCTTCTTCAGGAAATACGAATTAAAGCCACGACCTGAACGTAACTTTTGCCCTAAGCTCCCACGCGCGGGCCCCGTCGATTCTAGATAATGGTGGCCGCGAAGATTGCACTCGATCTCGCTGCATAATTTATGGGGTAACCTAAGTTCTCTCTCGACGGCGAACACGTTCTCTATGACTGCAATTTTTCTAACCTCTTTAAATACCATCGTCCCATTTTTGAAGAACTGCATTCATAGTTCTCCAAAATTTTATGAATTCCTCGAGAAAAGAAAAAGTAAAATGGAGATGAAGTAATAGATCGCGCCGAAGTGAATTAAAAACTCTCATCGTTTTCGACTCGCGCTTTCGATTCAACATAATTAACTCCGTTATTTATACTTGTACTTGTATTTTTAATGGTTTCAATTAAAATTTAACGAAATTTAACGAAATTTGCCGCAAAGGCAAAGTTTAATCGAGGAATATCTTGATGGCATTATTCTCGACTAGCTATTATTGTTGCACGCTCGTCCGGAAACAAAGCGTTGCATTGTTGCATTGTTGCATTGTTGCATTGTGCGTCGATGCATTTTCTCACCGACGCGACGTGTCGGGGGCGCGAAACGCGTAGCCTTGTTATTCGCGCCAGTTATCGATTACACCAGGCTTTGTTACCGCGGATTTTTAACAATAAGGGCCTGTCGGCGCGCCCGCAATTTAACGATTGGCCGACTGACACCTTCGTTCGTGTGCGTCTCATGGCGCGCACGCGAGAAATCACGAGAGACTCGTGCGCTGTAAAACATGAGACGGTTATGCGGGCGATTTAAAAGGCGCGCCTGTATTTTTACTGCACGATAAAACATACGGAGCTCTTATCGAAAACATGTTATAGGTCGAAAACACATGAAAAAACATGAATGAATCCGACTTGATTTTGCGATGTAAAATGACTCGAATCTAAAGAGATCGCACGTCAAACTCTTTAAAAGCTCGATAAATAAGTTATAAATTTACCAATTTATAATAAATCTTTTAAAGATTGTAAATTTAAAAATTACATCGGAATAATCGACAACTTCAATGGAATGTTCATGCTTTTATAAGCATGTTTTCTCGCGTTCTGCCATAAGAATCGGTCTTCGTTCGTTTTCCCTTGTTTATTTTGCATTTCGTTCGTTCGATTTCGCACGTCGAAAATGTTTTTGCCGCGTGTTGCATTCTCGATTTCGAGGGTAAACAGACCGAGTTGCCGAAAGTGCTCCGACGAGCAGCGAGAAAATTTCAATCGCGAGCAAACGCTCGGAGCGATATTCGTGGGAAATTTGGGATAATTGTTCGCGGTTTCGCGGTCGCATGATTGGTACGGTATAAATAAAACTCATCTCTTCTATTCTCGGGATATTCCGAGATGAAAATTTCGAATTCTCGCCGTTTTTGCCGACAGCAGGCATCTAGAGTTCGCCCAATTCGCGTCTACACACGATCCACGCTTTTTTTCCTGTATTTCCATCGTTTTCGTGAAATTGCACGTCGCGACCGAAAATCCGCATTGCAGTATACATACGTCCTTTTAAACTGGCGAGCTTTACGAATTAACAGAGACGTCACCGATTTTTTGTTCGTTTATTACTAAACATGCGTTGTTATAAAAATTATGTTGATGAATGATGTTGATAAATTTTTTATTCTTTTATCTTGTCACAATTTGAAGATAATTGTAAAGAATCTGATTTCACCTATAAAATATATTGATTACTTGATAATTGTTTTCTTTAAATTGGATAGTTTTAAGTATCGAAGTAAACTCACGCAAGGTGCGTCTTTAAATACACATTTGAATTTTATTCGTTACTAAAGTTTACTTGGATTTCATATTACTTGAGTCACGAATCTTACATTTGTCACAAACAACGATTAATCATTTTATTCGGATAGCTTTTCTAGCTAATAATGTCATATATAAAATTATTGTAAGTAATATTGTAAGTAATATAAAACACATTCCAGGAAAAAGGGATTTGAAATTATATTAACAAATTGCATGTATATTTATTCTAATATTTTAGAAAATATCTGATACATGGAAATATTAAAATAATTAATGTTGTCGATGTTAAAAATTGTTTAGAAAAAGAGCAGCGAGACTTGAGTCTTCAAAAAAAAAAAAAAAAAAAAAAAAAAAAAGGATTAAAGGATTAAGGATTGATTAAATCTATTTCCGAAAGTGGATTCCAATTATTGATAGGTACCACCTTGTAGATACCTTTGTATCCACGAGTGCACAGTCTCACGTGTGCAAGCGTCTCTCGTGCATTACCTCGATGATGCGCGAAGGTTTCTTGCTTCGTTTCATCGTAACGACCGCTTTTACGGCGACTTACATTCTTGCGCGGTCACGTCTCGCCTGTAAGGCGGTTCACGACGTTCCGCTCTCCTTCATCGAAACTTTCCCATCTCCTTTCTTTATTATACCCTCTAGTGATCGCGCCACTGCACCGAGTGCACCGGCTAGTTAATACGTCGGTGGCGTTGCAGAAACGCTTCTCATCGTTTACCTCTCTACTACCATTTTTATAATTATGCATTTGAAATCTTTCGTAATTTTGTAACGGTGTCTCCATCGTGAAATTGTAAATTTCTATTTCTATTTTTGCGCTTATGTGCAATATACAGCATTACCGTAAAATTCAAGATAAATTCTAAATTTAATATTGTAGACGTAATTGTAAATAAAATAAATGGAAAAATTTTCATACATTTTATAAATATTTTGTATGATTCTGTTCTACTTTTCGACAATCTACATTTTTTTTTATTTTTTATTTTTTACTACGACAAAATGTTCACTTGCAAAAAGTGAAAATTACTGTCGCAGAGGATCGCGGCATGTATATTTACAAACAATTTCGCGTGTGTTAGAAAGTTCGTTTCCATTCCATCGAAATCTCATTTTATGATCGTCAACAATGTCACAAAAAATTCACTCGCGCGATATTGTCGCGAAAATGCTTGCGAGAGATGATGCAGCTTGTAAAAGGATAACTGTTAACGGGTTGAATGTCACGGAATTCTTGGCATAGAAAAGGAAATTAGTGTGTTCGACATTATACTTGAAATTTGAAAATAAATAAGGGTTAAAAGTAACGAGATGGTTAATATTTATAAATTTATAATTTTTAATTTTAGCTAGTTAGCAAAGTGGAAAATATAAAAATCGTGTGTCTTAGTCCTAGATGTATGTAAACTTTATTTTAATAAAATTTCAAGTTAAAACTTACAAGGAAAATCCGGAAAATTAAAACTTTGATGAAACTATGTATACGATAGATAGATTTGGAAATTTTCAATTGTCAAAAATAGTTAAAAATCAGTAAACTTCAATAAATATTAATTTCTCTTGATATTTTTTTATAAGAAAACGTTGATTTCAGATGTGATATTTATATTATTAATCAGAATCTAAATTAAGACACTCTATATAATATTATATTACCTCTCTGTTTATCGCTCCTTGTGTAATAAAGAAGCGATATTTTACTATTTCTTGAGAGGTGCCCTGCATCACAGGAGAGAGAGAGAGAGAGAGGGAGAGAGAGAGAGAGAGAGAGAGAGAGAGAGAGAGAGAGAGAGAGAGCCCTGTGACTCGCTTAAGTCGACGACCTTTATCGAGGACATTTACATTTTTTAACCACATCGTCGTCGATGATTCAGCTCGTGCGGAAGCACGTGCTCGACGGTAATTAATCGATAATTAATAGATGAGGGCTCATTTGCTCTTACACACTCGCCGCTTCGTTTAGGTTCTGGTCATGGCAGACGACGGCCCTTTAATTAGCAGATAACTTCATCGAGAGGATATTTTTACGTCCGCAAATCAATTTATTCCCGTACTAAGGTATATCGGTAACTATGCCATGCTATAAATCGCGTCGCTTAGATCTTCTGGCTATCTTATCCTCTTCTTGAGAGATTTAGTGGAGTAAATGCACCCTGGCTTAATTTTTAGTACAACTTCCGATTTAACGCTCAATTACATCCTTGATTTTTTCCGATCCAAATAAATTATAGATATAAGACGCAACAGCAGTACAAATATAAAATTTTATCTTTTTCTCTTAAGAAACTTTGTTTATTGCAAAAGGAAATTCGTTATTCATAAATGATGTATATATGCGATCTATAATTCGAAAATTACACTTTTCCGTCAAGTACTAACTCCTCGATACGGATTTCAGGAACAAGCCAAAGCTTTGTTTCTGAAATCACTTTGTTCTCGACGTGCGTTAGAAAGCGTTTTGGATACGGCGATCGAGCCAATAATGCGGATTAATTGATATATCGCGATCCACGAACCGGTCAATGCGCGAGTTGCTTTCAACAGCCGAGTTAATTGCTTCATTAGAAAGAACGTTTCCCTTTTCTCCCTCCCCCCCTCTCTCTCTCTCTCTCTCTCTCTCTCTCTCTCTCTCTCTCTCTCTAGGATGCAACGGTTTTCTTCTTCCGTGTTCATTTCTGCCATCCGTTCGATCAAACGCAACGACAGATGAAACGACTAATTCGTAGTCGATGATATATCATGTTTCGCAATATATGCCTACGACTCACATTTCTCTAGAGATCGTTCCTCTCATACGATCTGGATCGTATAACACGTCATCTATCCGATCGTTGCGATCTCAGCTTGACTTTGATAAAAAATTTTTAGCGCGATAAACTTATTTAATATGTTTACCAGTAGTTCGCAGAAGTTGCAAGTATGAATATTCAGAATTATGTTTTACATATATAATTATTTGATATTATATTATTTGATATATATTATTTGATATATATATTTTGTAGGAATTATTATTTTTCTTATTCAATAAAAAAAATACAGTTTTAACGTATGTGCTTACAAACAACAAAACTGTTTATATGATACAACAGGTTTGTTTGATAGAGATATGTCATAAAAACTACAATAGAATGTATCGAGGTGTATTATTTTTCTGTTGGAGAATGTTTTCCATCGTTATAAATACGAGTCGGTTCGTGGATTGCGGCACGCAAAAGGATCGCCGAGCATTACCATCTATCTCGGATAAGCTTACATTAAAAAGTTTCCTAAACCGCAAGTTATCATAGCGCGGAACATAAATTCGCGTCCAACGCATCGAGAAACTTTGTTCTCTCAAATATACGTGCTGTTTACGAGCAAAATGAAAATTCCGCGTTTAATTCCGCGTTGCGCAATTTTTGTTATCCGCACAAATTATGAATAATAATATCCTTGCGATTCGAGAGAAATTCCGAGAAATACGCATCCGATGAACGTGTATTGATTTCCAAACTAATGATCACGGAGAACTAAACTCTTCAACAGGAGAATATTATAATATTCCGGCTTGGATAAAGTCTACAATATAATTATTAATTAAACTTTTCATAATGCTCCAGCTGTGTAACTGCGAAAAGAAATTGCCGAGTTGGAAACCAAATTAAATCAAGATCCTGAATAACTTCGAAAGAAGGAAGTTACTCCGCACGATTATGACTTTAATATAATTCGTGGACATTGTCGCGAAGTTTGTATAGCGCAATCAATTCTGCTTGCGTCAAAAGAAAGGGGAGACGATACGACGAGATAGAAGCGTTTGTTATATAAAAGCATACGAGAATACAATTGAGCTTTCGAGAATAATTGATTTCAAGATAAGCCGCGACCGTTGTTCGATCGTGTATCGACAGCGCCATTTTTCTTTCTCTCTTTTTCCCTTTACGACGGGAACAGCGTCCGAGTGACACGCTTTATTGACTTTGTTATCCGCTAATGCGAGCGCATCGCGGCAGAATCGTGGGTGGTGCTTTTTTTTTTCGCAAAGTGGGTCACGCGTTCTCCGCGTGCGTTCATTATCTCCGCGAAATATTCATATTTTCCATGCTCTCGTTTATTCCCTTCTCGTATTTACTCTCTGGTCAATTTTTTTTTTTTTATTTACGGACATCCGCAAATATACTCGCTCGCGAATTATTTTTTGTTTTTTTATTTCGATATTCCCATTTTTGTTCCTTTCATATTTTTTCGATTATCGATATTTTTAACGATGTTAGCGATTTTTAGAATTTTAACAAATTATTTATCTGGAATTTATTTAACTTGGCGATTATACACAATTTTCCAATTCTTCATTGAAATTAAAGTGTTTTATATATAGATATACAAAAATTCATTAAAAGAAATGCTTCAAGTATGATTCTTAAGTATAATTTCACAAAAAATTCTTTATCCGTATAAAAATCTTTTATGAAACCTTTTTTTTCCGTTTAATACTTCAACAGTTGAAGAATTTCATAAAAATTCTCATAGAAAAATTCTCTTTCTGCGGGAGGATTCTTTAAGGAATTTCTCGTTACGCAAATAAAATATTTTCTCTCTAAGAGCATCTTTCCGAAAAAGGTTATGAAATTGCCTTTTTGTAGAGAGGAAAAAGTTTCTAGGAATTAATACAACTTGATTCTTTTTCAATTTCCGAAAAAGCGTCACCGCGGACCTTAGTTTTTGATCGTAAATTTCTTTAGATGTAACGAGTTCGTTCGTAAGTAGCAAAATTAGGAACTGGACGGAGTAATCAAGCGTGGCGGAGAGCGAGGGGCGGGCGACGCGCTCTCTCGTCCGAGGGCGTTTTTCCGACGTTTCTTATCACGTGTACTCGGCTCTGCGAGTAACTACCCTCAAGTAACTACCGTCAAGTTCTCGTTTCCCGGCGGAATAATGAATCAACGTGGACCCGCGCGATCCCAGGAATCGAAAAATTATTTATGATCACGCGAATGAACTTACTATAACCGATGACGGCAATGTCGATGTAGAAAAATCGTCAATCTCGGAGATCTCATTAATTTTTCACCGCTGTAAACGCTGTAAACGCGAGGTGATTTTTTTCGCGCATAAATCACTGTTATATGTCGAACTGTATGACTGTTTCCCTTCTTCCCTCTTTCTTTTTTTTTTATTGACAGGCTAACGGCACGACGTGTTATCTCTGAATTCTATAGACATTTGTAGACGTTGTGTAAATTAAAGTCTTGTATTATATCAATGAGATATTGGATAGAAAGAGAATATCTTCACGAAACAACGAAACAATTCTTCAGCGATTTAAAAGTTGAATATATTTACTTTTTCTTCCTCTTTAAACAAAATGGAAAATTTCTTCTTTTCTTTCATCGGAAAGTTAACGATGCATTTTTAATCAAACGTGTTATATTACACAAAGATTCCTTGGGATTTTTCCACAAAAAAGAAAAGTGACGTTATAATGGAAGATTAGGGCTGCTTTTATTTAAAGAAATTATTATTATATGAGAACTTGTTGGATCAATTTACATACGAAACCCTTCTTATTATCCGACATCCTTTATCCCAAGTGAAACCGTTAATTCTTATTAAACGCACACACACACACACACACCACACACACACACACACACACACACACACACACACACACACACACACACACAAATACTGTCGGATAGTGCTGTAGAGAAAAACCAATTTGTTTCGGGCAAGTACTGAAAGCGCTGTAATACGATAATTTGCAACCTCTGGGGATGAGCGAAGAATTCTTAAACAAAAAGAGTGTGTAGTGAAAAAAAGGGGATGTTGGATAATACAATTAATTAACTAAACTTAACTTCCGCCGAAGGTATTATACAAACTTATTAAACAAACAATATTTCTGTTTTTATCTTTAATAAAAGAGTTTTATAATCGACATTAGTATAAATCTGTATTGTACAATAATCTATAATAATAATTTCTAATGTCGGTTTGTACATATCTCAGATACAATTAAAATTAATAGATAATTATTAATATGAAGAGTTCTCTAAATTATTATGGACACGAAGTTCTCCAAAGAAACGCGTTTTGTCCGTCACTTTTCATATATGAAATGCGTGTATTGGAACTTTTTGCGTGAAGAACAGAGAGGAAAAAAAGTGGAGAGTGAAATGACATTTTGCGGTTTTTGTTACAAGATAAAGGAGATGCCCTCTGCAAAAAACGCTCCCGCGTATTCTCCTAATGGCTCTCAGATACACGTGTATAATAGATGAGAGCCTGTTTGGTAGTTGGATTCTCTTGGTGTTGTAACTCGAAAGCTCTCGTGTTTCTCTCGCTCGATGTTATCACGAGTCGTGAATCCTTGAGAAAGAAATAGTTCTAGAGATAGAAGTGAAGTGGAAATATTAAAATAAATATTTTTTATAAACATTTCTTTTTTAATAAGATGTGTCTGTAAATTACGACATTACAAATCTCTCTCTTCTCTCTCTTTTTAATATAAAGAAGAAACTCTGGTTTTTATTACCACAGTTATTATATATTTTAAGTTATTATTAAATGTTTGTATATATTTTATTATTTTTAACATTTATATGATAAAACTGATAAAAATTATCAGTTTAAAATTGAAAGCTGGGAGATGGGAATATTTTTTAAAAATTTAGAATTGTTTTGTGCATTTAAATGCACAACCATTCATAAAATCTTTTAAAGAATTTTTAGCTAAGCTTTTTAGCTTAAGCTTTTGACGTCACGTCACAATCGTTGTTATGGAAGCTTTACGGAGACTGACAGTGCTCTCTTCTTTTAAAATAGTCCAGCCGTTAAAACGCTAGATAAAATCGGAGTCGGATTTTTCTGTCCAAAAAACATCGCGTACTCGATTCTCGTAAGCATGAGGCTCAGTTCGCATGGCGGCTTACATTTCCGATATTAACTTCGCTATAATCCTCGTCAGAAGAGACGCGGCTTAAATCCGATCGCGTATATATCCGTCCGCATCCCGTCGAGATTGAGATCGTCGCGCGGAAAGGACACCTTTCCTTTATCCGTATTTCATCTGCGAACACGCAAAATTGAAGATCCAGTGATACTGGCAATTTATTATCCTTACGCTGTCGGGATTGATTAAAAAACTCTACCATCTTTTTTCAGCGACTATGATTGAGAGAAGATGAAATTGGGATTATTACGTACATTTTTCAAATCCAAATCCTAAAAAATCCTTCTTCTCGGTCCTTATGAATTTATCATTTTACAATTTTCATGCTTCTATATATACTTCCTTATCATACGATACTTACACTTTGTCTCATTCTTCTTACTTTTTATCACTTGAATAAAAAATGAAATAAGAAATGAAATAAATAATGCATTATCTGCTAAAGCTAAAAGAAACATTAATTAGTTTTTGTTTACTTGAATTAATAGCTATTACCTAATTGAAGATAAGTGGTGAAGATAAGTTGAAGATACGGTCATCTTTTATCTACATTCGCAAAATTTGGTTAGGAATCATTTTTAATATTTTGCATCACAAAAAGAATATGATTAGTTATATAGCATTTGTGTTCAATTTTAAATGGAAGAATTAGGGGATTTGAAAATGGACAGTAAGTGTCGTTTTACCTGCTTTTAATAAATGGGCAACTCGTATAATGAGTAAATAAAAACTTTGCCAATTACATTATTTTGTTTTGACGAAACGGCAAAATGATACTCACGGGAATGCGTCCGTTAAAATCTCATGGTAATTCCACATTAGATAAAATATTCCGAAACGA
The DNA here is from genome assembly GCF_055798465.1 of Pogonomyrmex barbatus. Lineage (NCBI taxonomy): Eukaryota > Metazoa > Arthropoda > Insecta > Hymenoptera > Formicidae > Pogonomyrmex > Pogonomyrmex barbatus. The sequence continues at coordinate 209,099 of NW_028297110.1, forward strand.
TCACCGCACACGATCGGATTTGTACGAATCGTTTGATCAATTTGTCAGAAATGTTGTTTATATCAGATAAAAATATGAAAGTATTGATAATTGGTTTTTAATTTACATTTAAGCGATACATGAAATAATCGTAAATTATTTATCAGGGATATAAATAAATAAAAGGAATAAATGTTATTTTAAATAGTAAACAGCAAAATTTATATATGCATTTTAAAAGTAAGATTTATTTTTTCATGATTTAGCTTGCAAATTATAAAATAATAATTGTCATAAAAATAATAAAATGCAAAATATATAGTGACACAAGTTGAAATGTATAAATGCGAACGCGATGCATTTAAATTCGTGATATTCGTAGACAATTCTTCGAAGGCAGCACATCGCAAAGAAATCGATTTTTGTTGCACAACGAGATCAAATCTCTTTTTCCGACATCCTACGTGATACTTAGACACGAGGATAATCCAGGGCTTACTCACGTACCGAGAGGCGATCAAGTCGTGCTTTCGCACGTCTTTCGACTGTCCGTTTTACTGTCACATGCGACGTGGCTTCGAATAATTCAGGATTCTCTGAAAGATCTCTCGTCTACGGTTCGATATTTTCTTTTTAATCCTCAGTCCGTGAAATACTTTGTTCGATCAATTGGGGATTTCAATAGACTGGTCGAATCTATCTCGATTTTAACGGATACACGAACTCGTCGAAAACGATGGTGATTGGCGTGAAAAGAGGAAAAGATGATTTTGGTGGTGAAGGTACAAATAGAATTCTCATTGCAATATTGAAAATAGAAAAGAAGAGAAAATATAGTATTGTAGTTGGTGAGAGTAATTTTACAGCGACAACGAACATACGTTAGAGAATTTAATCTTAAGATCGCTTTATACAATTTAGAATTTGCAGTTATATACTATGTATATATGTATATATATATATATATATATATATATATATACACAAATGCAACAAACTTATATTAATATTGTGACTATAAATTGGCATCAATTTTAGATATCAAATCTTTTGTACAAAATCTTCCCTCATTTTTTCGTATAATGTAAAATTGTATTTGGTATTATGGTCTATAATTCAATATTATATTTATTGGGTGGCTGAGAAAAGGTTACAACAGAGAGAGGAAAAATTTTGTCTGGCGCTTGAAAATTTTTGTTTGAAAGATTTTATTTTTTATAAAAATATTTTACGAAAAAGGATTTTATTTTTTATAAAAATATTATCGTACCATATGCACTCCATGTGAAACTTTTTTCTGAGAATGTGATATTTTACGGTACATTTTTCATGGCGTATATAGCAAACTCCATGCTCGAGTTACGTACACACCATTGTTGCAGTTGCATCTCTGATTTAACCCGATATCACTGCCGCTCTGAAATTTAAGTCTCTTTTCATCGTTAACCTCATTAATGCAGTCTAGAAGTAGCGTTAGCTACCGTACTCGACATCCACAAAAAAGAAAACATTTTTCTTCGCAAGGATTTACGCGATTTAGGAAAACAATATATATTATTGGTTTAGAACTGAAAATAGATTTCTTTACTACGAGACTGCGATGACTACGCGATTGAAATCGTGCGCTCTGGTCGACATTTCGAAAATTATTTTCAACGACGTTTCCGACAGTCTTGCAGTTGCAACCACGTCAAATAAGGTCTAGTTCGTCGATGTTTCACGCACAGTAACAATAACGCAATTCTCGACGAATGTTGTTTCATTACATGCGAAAATTCATTTCGGTACAGTCGCATTGTTACAAGAACAATTCATCGTACCGCGACTTGATAATATTATTAAGTCGAATTAAATTGCGATAACAATAACTACGGTTACGTGCGTACTGCAACGCGTGTCTCGAAACTACTCTTGGAATTATATCCCTTGGAATAATCTTGGAGAACTGGCACAAGGGTTTATTGAATTCCGAAGCGAAAATTTGGTCGAATAAGAATGTTGCCCGACAACCGGGAGGAATAACTTGAAACTTTACATCGTGGTGGGTTTCGTGTGTGCCGCGAATTCGCGTTATAACGAAATTCCTGAAGAGAGTTCTCGTGTATCGAGACTCGAGAAAGCGAAGATAAACTGCGTTATATTACTTCGCCATGGTATTTCCGTTCGTGTCGGAGAAGTACTAATTTCATAACTCGATTTTACTCGCAGTTCGATCGCTCGCGGACGCACAGAGAGAAATCAAATTTTAACTATTTTGTTCCACGTAGAAAATAGTTTTTATTTTCTGAATATTGGAACAAATTTTTTGAATAAAATAACAATTGAATAATGATTACCGGGAAAAATTGTAAGAGGATTACTTCGATGTAAAAATTAAATGCTCCATCGAGAATTGATGCAATTTTGTAAACGTCATTTTGAATGTTATTTCGGCGCATCTGGGCGCATAAGAAAATGAAAATGCGATGGCGGAGGATTTAATGGTGCGCGAAAATTGCACGCAGAAAGGAATCGTTTGAAGAAGTATGTCCATGTAAAATTTCTGTCCTCTGACGTAAACCATTGGTTCGCTCGATGCAATTTCGCTTCGCAGATCGGCCCTTTGTATCCCGGCTGTGAGCTACGAATTCCAGAAAGGCATCCGGGCGCACCCTCCAATTTATTTCCGCTTCCGTTTCGATGCTCGAGCACGTCCCTCGCCGCGCGATTGTTGCGACCGTGCATCGACGAGAGAGAAGTATCGTATGCACCGGAGTATCGTTTATTACGAGAAAGCTGGCAACGGCTTCTCTTTTAGCATCACGTTGCACGCTGCAGCAAATCGCTCACGTAGTTGATTTGTCAAAGAAGCGAATACCGACTACATATACATATACGTATATATATATACGCGTGTACTAAAAAACTTTGAAGAGACTCGGCTTATTTAACTGAAAGAAAACATGTAAAATAATCTGTTGGTTCAAACTTGATTTGTTTGTTCCAAAAAGTTTATTTTAAATTGTCACAGATTTTAAATTTAGAAAAATTGGCATAAATTAAAGTTTCAATATTTATCTAAGATAAAACATTAAACTCACACGTCTAACGTGACTTTAAATTTTTTTATTTTATCTAATTTTTAACTTTTAAATAATAACTTGTTGTATTCTTTTTACTTTAAATATTTCTAAAAATAAATATCTATTCTTTGATTTGTGGTACGATAATTATCATTATCGAGCTTCTAAATCACCTGCGATAACACGTTAGCTATTATTCCGTATTACAATGATGTTAAACTAATTACATGATATCGACGGAAGTTTATTCTGAAATTTCATAGTGTGTGTGTGTGTGTGTGTGTGTGTGTGTGTGTGTGTGTGTGTGTGTGTGTGTGTGTGTGTGTGTGTGTGTGTGTGTGTGTGTGTGTGTGTGTGTGTGTGTGTGTGTGTGTGTGTGTGTGTGTGTGTGTGTGTGTGTGTGTGTGTGTGTGTGTGTGTGTGTGTGTGTGTGTGTGTGTGTGTGTGTGTGTGTGTGTGTGTGTGTGTGTGTGTGTGTGTATGCATGCGCATTATACAGTTTGCGGCAAATTATTTTGGCCGTGAAGGTACAACGGGAGAATTAAGGGCTTTCATACGTCATTACTACATAATAATATTAATGCCACGCTATTTACCCAATGCGGCCTGTTCTATAAATTAGCGAATCAACAGCGTGTTTGTTAACGTCAGCGCTGATCGATTATTTTGCGATATTGCGAGATAGATATATCGATCGGCATTGTGGGATTTTCAACGTGGACAATTCGCCGGCTATATATCCGTAGTATCCGCGAGCCGCACACGTTTAGGCTACTATCCCAAATTACTCATACTCGCCGTTCGTCACGGAGCAAATTGACGGTGACGTTTATCCACACTGAAAAATATCGCTGGACGATTCGATTCGTGTACATGCGAAATTCATGGCCTAGAACTCACAAATCGAGCGGAAAAACCGAATATCTTACGTATAGTTGCCGTTCGACATATATGGATTATTACGTTATTTTATTATTTATGTTTTCTTTATATTTTCCATTTATTGAGAATAATTTACTAATTTTCATATTGGAGAAATAGAAGATTAACTCAAATCAATGTTATTACATTTTTCTCACTTTTGCTTTTATTCGGGAGTAAAAGTCTTTATACATTATATAATAAAAATACAAGTAAAGATGTTAATTTTTCTACTATTTTCACAATTTTGAAATTTTATTCTTATATTATAATCCAATTATGTCTACGCGTTATAATATTTGTATTAAAATCTTTTCTCGATTTAAAATTTTATTTTTAGATTTATATTGTATGTGTAATATTATATTTCAAATACACAAGTGCAAATATAAGTTAATTGCACTGCTTTAATCCTGAATAAATTGCAGATTATTTTGAAATTGAAGTTACAATTTCAATCAAGTTTTAAATCATTACTATTGAAGATCTCTGTTACGTCATAGGAAGAGTTGCCATCATCTCTGAGACAATGGATTTTTGTCGACACAACATTAAATACATCATTCGCTCTTGAATTTTCAGGATTCGGAGCTCTGCATCTCGCTCGGTCTGAGCCTGCAGTATCTTCGGGTATCAGTGGTCTGCTGGTTGGTAGCGATGTGCCATCACCTCTACGCTACCGTGGCGTCGTTACCTCGTCGCGACGATCCTCCAACGTACATGAAGTACAGTCTGTTCGCCTGGGGCGCGCCGTTGATCAGTCTCGCCTTAGCGATTCTCCTACAGAGCCAAGAGAGCCACGATTTTTGGAATGTCGTTGATCTCACTCCCTTCAACTGTTGGTAAGAGCATAGTCGTCACTCGTAAAATGTTCACTGAAAATGCATTGGTTTTTCTAATTGAAATTTCTCGTCTCTTTGCCTTCATCCTCGTTCATTTTCCTCGTTCCTCTCAACACAGACTTCCTCTCAACATGGCTCATCTGCTGCAAAGAACGATATATGATAATCCGTTTTGATATTACTTTAATGCGAAATTTAGAAAAATAACGCTTTTATTGTATAAATGGCTACACGCACATTTGATATTTATCTATTTGATTTATAGAGTGATTTGTCAGTCGTCCCATCTGTTCCTCGGTCAAGAGAAAATCGTTTTCCCCCGTCGGGTAAAACTTACCGCACCGAGAAAATTATCAGGCATTTGCGTTTCTCTTCGCGAGAGCGTGAGTTAATGCAGCTCCTCTGTTCCTAATATGCACATTTCGTTGTGTTCACGTTCCGTTGCTGCGACCCACTTTATTCGCCGGGGCTGCCAAGCAAGGGGTAGGTAGAGACGACACGGCAGCGCGCGCGCGCGCGCGCGGTAACGATGGAGGTTCGGTTTTCTCAAGTCGCAAAAGAATCCTCCACCGGAAGAGCATTGGAGTTTCCTTTTTCCACGCTCGAACTCGTCGAGATATTGGACGGGGGAAGAGCGGAAACGTCGCGGTTTGTCGGAAATGCGGTACGTCCTCCGGAGGAATGTCGCGTATATACAGCGTACATCATTTATTTATTTCCAGATTCTTCCGCCCACTATACTCTCCCTTCCTCTCTCTCTCCCTCTCTCTCTCTCTCTCTCTCTCTCTCTCTCTCTCTCTCTCTCTCTCCTTTATCCTCGTCTCTTTTTGCACCTGTCTCTGTCCCACGGCGAAATTCCGTCGAACGACCAATTTTCGTTAAATCAGATTCACCCAACGACGGTGAACCGGAATACCGAACTCGAATGAGATCCTTGCTATTTTTCAAAGCGAGGTATTCGAAGAGCATATATATCGTGTATCATTGCGCGTAGGTAGATATCCTATATTTTCCTTTGCTCGTGCCAAAAAGGTTTCCAAAATATTATTTGCTTTACGATATTAATTTGTAATATTAGTTACGTTGAATATCATGGAATTTATTTACAAATTCTTTTTCATTTCAGCGCATTCTCATTGCACGTAAAAATTTACATTAATTGATTTTATTTAATAAATTTTAAAATTTTTTAAATCAAGAATTTTCTCGCTTAACATAGCAAAGTAATCATATGAAAGAATTAATTTTGAAAATATTAAATATTTTGGAAGAAAAAAAGCAATTAAGTATATTAAATCTCTTTATATTGCATTAAAATAATTTAATATTAATTAGTGATAATTGCAAATGTCATATTTTTTTTAAATTTTTATTACATTGCGAGCCTGTTATCGCGAAAGCAATTTTCTACTGCAAAATGCATTCGCGTGAGTGCATCCAACTTTTAAGATTTATGCACATATTTTTCCTCTTTTCTTATGTCATAATTCAAGATTGTTGACGTAGATATTAAGGATCTAATCTGACTTTTAATCTGTCGGCGATTTCAAGAAGAAGATGAGCTTGGCGTAATTGTGGCAAGAGCAATAGTAACACTTGTAATAATTTCAGTTCTCCTAATTGCTGTAGGCATTAAAAAGAGGCATTAAATCGTAGAAAATTAAACAGAATGGAATTAAAATTTTGCGAGATGGAATATCGCAGAAAATAACTAAATCTTTATGAAAATAACTAAATCTGTAAAATTTTGAATTTAAAAAATATTCAGAAATGACTATATTTGCATGTGCGTAAACGTAATTTCAATTTGGAAATTCTTAAAAAAGAATGAAAGATTTTCGTCTCAGTTTCGCTTCGTTTCTACTTCTGAATATCTAAGATACAATCGAGGAAAATAAACGGCAGGAAATATTTCTTTTGCACGTATAAAAATTGAACTGCCGACATGTGCAAAGTAGGCGAGTGCCGAAAATGGGTATTCGATATCGCCAGAGTACCTCGCGATAAAATCGCACGTTTTGTAGACACTCTTTGACCCAATCTGTTCTCGTCGAGGAAAACGATGAGAGTTTGGATATTCCTTGCGCGTACGTATATGATTTATAGATGAGACCTAATAAACGGAAGTTGATAAATATTTTCGCCACCTTTCTTCACGTTTTTCCTGTTTCATAAGAATTGCAATGCCGAATTGAATTTTTATACAATGAGTCATATTTTTAGCTACGCGATATTTTTTAATCATTTTATTTGACACACATGTTTTCGATTTATTTGTCAATATTTAAAAATTGATATGTAATACAATTAATATGAATAGCGTTTATCTCTCCAAATTGCAATATGTTTTGATAAGTAAATTTTAAATCAATTTCAGTTTAGCTTAATCTATTTATAATAATGCCATAAATATTTTATCTGTATAATTGTAAAAATAAAATTTTTTAATTGTTTTAAATTTAATAGATAAGTTCTAAATTATATATCTTTCTATTTATTTATTTATTTATTTATTTATTTATAAATGATATTTAATCTCTTTTTGTATGTATCTTATTGATTCTAGGTTTTTGGGATCCACAGCAACAGTTTATGCATATGGTATACCTGTTGTCCTGCTGCTTCTAATTTCCGGTTACTACCTCATTAAGGCTGCAATCGTGTCAAGGTATGCCTTACTTTTACGATATTAATCACTATTAATTTAATTATTAAATAGATAATAATCTAAAAGAATATAATATATTTCTGTTATACGTAGTATAATCTTAGTATACATTTATTAGTGCAAAACAAATAAATTCCAATCGTGAAAACTGAGATAAACAGTTTATTACTCTAAGAATGACTTATACATTTTTTTCATACTCGTAATTTTAAACTTTGCTTTCTCGAGCTATTGCCTCCCGAAAGTTTGGCGCGTCCTTCTTTCTCGGTCACGAATTACGTCACACATCGCGTAAATCGCGCTTGCACACGCGCAGGTACACGTGCAGTATGCAGCTGGAGATAAAGCAGCGCGAGAAGATGAAGAGGAGGCGAGCGTTGCAGCTGATGCTCTTTCTGAAGGTCAGTTTGATCGTGGGTTTGGTCGCCGGCTGCGGGGTGGCATCCAGGGTTTGGAAAATTCCCTTTCTATGGGCGATTTTCTGCACGGGTCATTCCCTTCAGGTATGTAGAGGAAAGATACGCGGAGCGCAAAAAGAGAGCGCGCACAGATCATTTCGCGGTTTTCAGGTACGTAGACGAGATACGAGATACGCGATGCAAAAAGAATTTCGTGGCGGAAGATTCGCTGAGGCGCCATTTTTTTCTCCTACGTTTTTTCATTCCTAACGATGCACCGCATACGACCGCAATATTTTTCATCGCCATTTCGATGGACCATTTATGGCACGTGTATACGAGCGCGCGTTGAAAGCTGACGTTGAAAGATGAGAAATCATTAACTCCTCGCGAGTGACATCGTATTTCGCCGCATCTGATTTCTTTAGCTTGAAAAAAAATTTGATTTTATGAACTATATATGGAATATTATATAGACGTTTTTTTGTATGGATATTATCATCGAGAGACCGAATCGTTGTTCAAACCATTATGCGGACCATTATTTGAGCCATTATTCGGACCATTATGCACGTGCGGACCATCACGCGCGCCATTATTCAGACCATTATTCCAGACCACACTCCCCTCTCATTGTTCGATCAGAATTTATTTCCAGCTAAATTTGAAATTTAATTTGATTTCTTGTAAATGCAAATATGCCAATTACTATACGGATCGGTATTCGTTGACGATGGCCCCGATATTACACCGACTTCATTTCCAACATTGAGAGATCTCGATCGAGTCTTGAACGACATTCGGCATCGCACTGCGCATAAAGAGGCGAAAGGGCAAACGCAGGAACGCGCGGAATCTCTTTCCCTCGTCCTTTCCCGGCAAGTTCCTGGAACTTTCCACCCCCTGACGCGTTCGATCTTGCGTCAAGCGTAAACGGCTTTTCAACGTACTTCTCTCCCTCTACACACACACACACACACACACACACACACACACACACACACACACACACACACACACACACATATATATATATATATATATAGAGCCTGCCTCCATATTTCTTCTCGCAAGCAAGAGTTTGCCGAGTCGAGTGTTCTTCAACAGCGGGAGCTTTTCGCGATCGACGAATCTCGAAGTGGTGGCGGAAGACGTCTCTCGGCCGACCTCTCTTCTTACTTTACCCGCTCGCGTCCAATTGCACCTCTTTGTCCTGTCGTTTCGTCTCGTTCATTCTTAACTTCCTATCTTTTATCGCGTCAATTGCGGTCGAGAATTTAGGATAGATGCAATTGTTCAAAAAGAAAGTTTCTCGAGTTTTAATATTTAAACATTTACTTAAACTTTTTTTTAGTGGAATTCTATTTTTAATATTATGTTAAAAATATCCTCGACTTATCCTCCCTATTAATGGCGTTCACAAATATAAAATGTTTGTGATTTCTCAGAGCATCTTCTATTGCGTAATATTTTTAAGAAGATAAATATTTTTAATTTCTCTAAATGTATAGAATTTTATATTTTTAAAGATAATTTAGGTTAGCGACGTTTCCTTTGAGATGTGTAATTTAATGATACATAGTTTTATCTAGTTTGTTATCTCATCATACGATTTTACTACAGGGATCGGCAGTAGCACTCTCTGTCGCGTGTAACTGCAGGGTCCTGAAAGTGTATGCAAGGAAATCACACAAGCAACCGGAACATCAGGTACGAATCTTCGTCGAGAAAAAGTCGTTCCTTTCAGCTTTAGTTCTTCCCTTCAATTACATCTTTTCTTTGACTCGCTGATAATTCCATTGTCTGCTGTCTTTTTTGTTTCTACATTTCTGCAAAGTACAGTTGTTTCTTGCTATCTTGTGAAAAATTTATTTGATGAGCAACTAATTCTTGTTAATTTTAATTATTAATTTAATCGCTTCTACTTATTTTTAAATAATTAACGATATTCGGAAATTTTAATTTTTTTAATTTCTCTTTTTATTCTTATTATCTTAAATATTCTTGAAAATATTGTAAATATTGTAAATATTTTCAAGAATATTTAAGATATAAAAAGATATATATATTGATAGAAAACATATTTGTTTGGAATAGTCGAGTAAGAATAAATTTCGTGGTTTTCTGCGAAGTTCGAGGAAATGAGATTTAACGACAAATAATAACAATTACAAATTCTTCGAATTGAAAATATGCGCGTCTGATCTTTCAACTTGTCTCTTTTCGCCGAGGGAGATCCTTGAGTGCAAATTATTTAATCTGGTTGATTACGAATGTGTCCTCGTTTTCCAGGTCAGACTGAATTAAACTGTCACGTTTCTTCTGCTCCTTATTTCGGTTTGCTCAATTCTATATCTCGGTTTGTCGAGACATTCAGATTTACTCATCGTTTCAACCACAAAATATCCCATGTCTCAGTTTTCTCTCTTCTTTATTTTTATAAAGAAATAAATAATCATCTTAATGAAAGACATCTTTTTATTAAAAAAAAAAAAAAAAAAAAAAAAAAAAAAAAAAAAAAAAAATATAGCATAGTTTAAACAAGCGTTTAGTTTCCTAGACACACAGGATAAGGGATAAGTCCTCAATACAGCGTGCTATCTAACGTTGACATTGCAGATTGCAAAATCGAGCAGCAGCATGCAGCTACTCGCACCTGCGCCTGATCCGGTTTAGGCGATCTTGCCGCTATCCTCGGAATGGAACGGACAGGAACGAAGAAGAGAACCGACGAGTGGCGACGGCTGCTGTCTCTGTGTCCGCGAGCCATAACTATTTTTACATCGAAAATGTGCTGATATTTCCTTTCTAACTTTGCCGTTTCTCTCTGCGACTGGAATTTTCCTCCGTGACGTGCGATTTCAGTTTCAACCTCGATAGCTTCGCCCTTTCAGCACGATATCTTTTCAGTATCTGAAATAGGTGGAAAGCTTCCAGAAAACTGTAATTTATAAAAATTGGAAGAAAGGTAGAAAAAAGACAAAAACTATACTTTCAGTCAACAATCTATAACGCGCATTGATCGTTCATAATCAATATTATATATTTCAAATTATTATTTTTAATAATTTATGACAATCATAATAGAATATAAGTTTTAAAACTTTAAAGTTTAATATAATTCTCGCTAACCATTACATATTACTTGATTCGCTATCATCTCGGAAGCGAGAATTCAAGTCCTCTTGCACACATAAGCTGTCCTAATCCACTCGTCGACTGTAATTATTATTAATTGCGTGCTACACGAAGCTTGCAAACAATTCTAATTTTGATGATTTATTATGTGAGATCCATTAGTTGATGCGTCCAAGACTCAATAAATTTTCGAACAATAAATTATAAGTATTATACTTAACGCAAGTTTTAAAAAAATAAAGTACAAAACAGAATATAGAATCAAACTTTTCGAATAAAGGCAAATTAAACTTCATCTTTCTAAAGTTTTCAAAACGATGTTAAAAAGTCGAAAGATTAACTATAGTTTAGCTAAAGCGGATTGCTTTCCGGACGCGAAGTTATTAATTATTTCTGTATATGTTTAGTTATTGATTGGAAAGGAAACTTGAATTTAAATGGATATGAATGATTGACTTTTGCGAATTGAAAATTTATCGATTTGTCTTGTGTGATGTGGATGCGTCTTGTGTTTAAATTAAAGAGACATTAATTACAATTAATAAATTTCGTTTCGAACTTACATGCATTTGGCAAGATCAGGCGGCTGATCTTCGAGACTCAAATCGCACGTATCTGATCGTAATCTCAATCGCATTTTGCAATTCGATTACGACATATGACGCTGCGCTGTTACAACGCGACGAACGAGAGACAATTCGATACAGTTTCGATGTGACGGATAATTTTGCGCTTTAGCAAGAAATACGAGCGGTGAGAAATACGCGACACGTAATATGTTGCAACCACCCCTAATGTGATATGCATATCGTGTTAAATACGCTATAACTGTATATATAATTCTGTATGTGACGAGTAACCACTTCGAGTCGCCACTTTAATTATTTCCAGTGTACAGTACCGCTCGGAAAGCTTCGACTTGTGATCCAGACATATAATTAATATGCAATCATATAATTCTATTATTGTTCTGTAACTTTTCTCAGGATCTGATTAGTATAAATATGTATTATATATATATATATATATATATATATATATATGTATATATATATATATATATATATATATATATCGATACACACATAGACAAAGTTTTCTTCTTGCGGATTAAGAATTGATAATGAAACAAATATGTGAATAGAGAGAGAATTAGAGAAAAGAAAATCGCTTGCATTACAAGGTTTTTGCCAGAGAGGATTTAGATTTTAATTTATTTTTATTATACAATCTTAACAAAAGCTTCCGACAAATTTATTGGCCATTTTTACGCTCGATACTAAATATTAAAAATTTTTATAAATACACTTACAATGCAAGCGAATATAAAATTATTTTTCTTTTTAAACGTGACCCAGATTTGCCGGATTGTCCCGTGAGGAATTAATTCAGTCTTCCGATTCTCTACAATAGAATTTTAATGCGCAACAGGAAAAGTTATATGGTTTCATATCAATTCTCTGGAACGTGGGGGTTTCGAATTTCGAAACTGGGGCGATATATACGAGCGATATATATGATGGACCGCCATCGTGATCGCCGTTAGCGTGGCTTTCTTACAATGATGAATACCATAGGCGTGAAGCGACGTCGTACACCGTAATTCAATTTGTAGAGGTCACTTAAGGGATAAAGTGCCGGAGGAAGTGAATAGAGAATCCTAGTAGAAGGCTGTCGGTCGCTTATGCGATTTACTTCGGACTCTCGTATCCCTTCGCGTTTAAGAGACTCCCTTTAACCGGGGATTTAGTGATCGATCCAAGGGTTGGCTTTCCTTCGCCACGCTACGTTGCTCGACGCTCCAATGAATGCGGTGGTGGACTAAAACCACCGTGCCATGGCGTGGCGTTGCTGATGTATCGATACCTATTGCTCCTTCGCAAGCGAGAAAAGCAGTCGAACGCCATCGTTTCTTCCCTCTGAATAGCATCTAATTAAGGAGGAGAGCGGTATGTAAATTGGATACGCTACGAGCATTGAAAGTTGATTAAAATATATGTGTGTGTGTGTGTGTTTAAGATGCAAAATAGATAAAAAAGAGTTTATATGTAGGTACGATTGAAAAAATAGATATTCTATTTTGGTTTTTAGTAAGGCTATGCCGTATGACAAATGAAATATCTGGCTATGAATAACGATTGAAAGCTTATTCTCTGTTCTGAGAATAAGAAAACACGTTTAGATGTCTGTTGAAAATAAGCAACTTTTTAAATATACATTAGTCATCGTCATTGTGATAAGAATGCTTAGCAACAGCGATAGTTAGTCTGTATTTTAAGTCATTGAATTAATCAAAATCTCAGACTAGAACTAGACAACTCCTTTTTCGAGTCCCAAATAACGTAATCGAAATGATGGCGTACGATTGTGGTTTAACAGCTGCGTATCGGAACACTACGCAGCCTATGTACGAGGAGGATCGAGAACGAGAAATGCAGTCGACGTGCTCTACCGGAGGTTTGATCTTTCCAACCCGTTGGTTTCGTTGGCGAGACTCGAACGAAAGACTCGAATGACTGAAACGCGAAGCGATACTCAATGTAGGACGACATATCAGTGTTGAATAATGTCCTTGAATTTTTTAAGCGTCGAGCGGACCGAATGCAGGATGCGTGAGATCGTTTGTCCGAAATTTCGTCCCTATGAGGTTTGCTTGATCGATACACGAATATATACTGCGAATTCTCCGTGCTGTGTGCAAACATCAACGAATGGAGGATGCTCGTCAAATCCGGGCTTCGAGAGTCGCGCGATTAATCGACGTCTATCTTGTGGCGGGGAGATTCCTGTCAGTTCAGTTAATGAATAATTAGGAGCAATCATGATGATAATTGCGACAGTGGGATAATTGCGGCTTTCCGTGTATGTCCCGTATAATTCAATTGATAATCGTGAATAATTGTGAACTTACTAAGAATAATTCATCACAATCACAATACATAAACTGTTATTAAACTAATAATGTTAATTATTGTGTTATTACAATATTATGCACCAACGTTTTTTTGCTCTTTAGTTTCCATTGTCGATTTCTTTTATTATCTTAATAAGAATTTAATTTATTCAGTCTTTCAGTTTTTTACAAGATATTTTATAGAATATATTGTCTAGTTTAGAACTGAAAGCTTTTCCATATTGTCTGTCTCTCTCTCTCTCTCTCTCTCTTTTTTTTTATTTTTTATTTTATTGAGTTAATTCGTCTTCTATGATATAGTGCCGTCACGAGCAGAGAAAAATTGACACGACATAAATAATATCTAGGATTCAAAGACAGATTTGTTTCCTATAAAGGGAGAAATCTTTCCCTCGAAAGACGTGCACGTCATATGGACATATGGACATATCGACATATCGAAACGTGTATCCTCCATCGTGGATGCCCCATCGATCGTTCAATCGTGGTGTTATATATTCACGCAAACGAACCCAATCCAGATTCCGCATACGCAAGCAAGTCCGTATCCTCGGTCAACGTCACGATATCAAGCGTATCCCGCGAGCGGTATCGACCAATCGACCGACAGGATTCGACATGCGAGCGCGGGGAGAGACGCTTGAATATCGATCTCCCTCATCCAGAGAGATCCGGTGTGTATGCATGACTGCGTGTGCGTGTGCGTGCGTGTGTGTGTGTGTGTGTTTTGCGCGTATATGGCAAATCATGTATATCCGTGCGATCGCATTCGCAGTGGTTTCGCGGCCGGCATTCCCCTGCGATGCAATTAACACCTGATAATGACCTGCAACTCTGCATTAGTACTTATGTAATCGCAGCACGCATACGTACGTGCATAGACGACGCATGTAATCACGGCGAAATAAATATTTTGAAACCTAAAGGAGGAGAGGCCCTTGCCATCTCTCCGGATCTGCATCGTTGAATTGGTTCATCATCGCCGCACGATATCCCGATTCCCTTGATTCCTCCATCGAAAGAATAATCCTCGCGAACGATCCTCCCGGTGTCGGTGTACCGATTTGTTTTACAGCATCGCGATAAGAGCGGGATCAAGTGTCTCTTCTTCGCGTGATCCCGTCTGATGATTATTTTTTTTTCCTATTACCTCAGAAGATTTAGGGAGTAGATTTTATTACACCAGTAAGGATCTGTACCCCTCGCGAGTCCGATATATTTGTTCGCTCCGGAGGGTGTCCCAGACGTTCTTGCTTTTCTTTATATATTTTTCCGCAGCGCACTGAATCTTCCGGCGACGAGAATACATGGAGACCGGGAAGATGGGAAAAAATATTGAGATAACGCTGCGCGATATATAATGCACGGTGTAGGAGGATTAATGCTTACACTCGGGCATTTTATCCGCGCTATCGATTTTCCGGAATACGTAGAATATGGTACGTACTCGTTTAGTGCCTTTCGAGCGAGCGGAAGAGAGAGACGCGTCCGTGTCATTTCCCTCCCCATTCTCCTCCCCAAACCTCCCCAGACCTGACATTTAATTATCGGGAATGATCGGCCGACGGTCCGCGACGCGACCAAGTGCATTCGTTTTCAACCCGCCCTTTGGCCGCGATGCACGCGCGACAAGTAGCAGTTTTTCAAACGCGTTTTATTCTATAAAAAATATGTTTCATCGGCAATAGATATCTTTTTCCTTTATGTCTTTCGACAAACAAATTTATATTCGAAATAATTTTTATTATATTACTATCGACATTATTTTATTACATCGTAATATTTGGAGGAAGTAGGATATTGTAGGAAGTAAAATAATACAAATATTTCGTATTCAAGAAGATCATACTGAAAAATTTTGGAAATAAATTTAGTCAATCTTTAGATTTTTGTTAGACAAAGACAATGACGTGATTGTATTAACGTGAGATTATTATGAAGATGAAATAATGGAAAAAGTACGCTTCTTTTTATAATACAGATACGCGCCTCATTCTCGATATTAATTTTCTCAAAAAAGGAAAAAAGCTTGATGACGCCGAGCGATTCACCAGCTTCCGCACTCCCTTCTACAATATATTACCCGTGTTAATTTTACTTTAATTAACTTCGCGTAATTACGCGCAGACTGGACTCTATCTCGCGAATTCGTAATTTCACGCGAGGAGACGTCCTCGAGGGGAGTTAATTAGAGAATTTTGAGCGTGTCCCTTCTTGCGGAGACTAGTGGAGAAGATGTTCCGGACCAGGTCGCCTGTTGTTGCTCCAAGGATGCTTGGACCGACAGTAGGATTCGTTAATGGACTCTCAAGACTTAATGCAGGGTCGTTAAACAAAATGCGTCGCTCTAGTACTATCTTTTACGACATCGTATATATAACTCCGACATACAATGGTCGACACCCCCGCGTGTTCCCCGTACGCTATTCAAGCGAGTAGGACTCAATTGAAACGAACCTGTATAGTCACTCGCAAGATTTCCTCTAGCAAATGAACATTGACGTTTTGAAAATTTTTTTCAAAGATTTATTGGAAAATCTTTCGATTTACCGTGAGTTATAAATGATGCTCAAGGAACATTAGACATACTTTCAATCCGGACAAAGAAAGATAAATGAGAACGTGTGTCTCTATGAATTATTGAACGAAGCTCTGAAAAATAAAAAAAAAATTAATGACTACAGAATATATTCAACATTGAAAATTAGATACTTTTTGTAAATTGTAGTAAACATCGAAAGTGAAGATGGAAAATTTTTAAATTAGTTTTGTTGAAAGAAGAAATTCTTACATTTGTTCACAAGATTCAGCATTATGAATATTTTAAATTCTCTTAAAAATATAATTGCTAAATGGAATTATCTTCACAACTGGAACGAATTTTCATTATTTGTATAGAAAAATTTAGTACTATTGAAAGTCAGTACAATAAACAATGCGCAATTTTTTTATTGTTTTATTTTATTTCTAAACCATAAAAAAATAATGTTTTTTGTTCAAATAAAATGAGTTACTAACCAACAGATTAATGGGTTTTTCTCTGGTACTGTGCCGTGGAAATTGGATTAGTTTGGAAACAGTAGCCAAGGAGGAAAGCTCAAGAAACACTGAATTAAAGATATGTCCAGCCATGGACATATATACTGTGAACAGAAACGTGAATGAACAGAGTGCATCATAATTTTTAGTTTTTGAAATATAAAAAGATTAGAGGAAAAGTTAGATTAAAGAGGTTTTGCGAAATAGAAGTAATTTTTTAAAATAATTTATTATTACTAAGTAAATGTTATATCATAAATGTTATATTTAAAAAATAAAGGCAGTAGGAAAGGGATTTTATTTTATATAAAGTTTTTATAGGTAATATAGATAAATGTCAATATTGTGACATGTATTTATGTGTGAGATATACAACTTTTTTATCTTTATGTATAAAATAAAAAGTGCTTCTTCCTTACGAAGACATTGATAAATTATAGCAAAATTTTTGTTTTAATGTATGAAAATACATCAATTTTATATTTTAGAAAAAAAACGTAGATCAATCCTAATCGTTTACATTAAATGGAAATTGAATAATTTTCAAGAAGTATACAATTGATATAAAAATATCAGTAGTCATATGGAGTATCAGATAAAATCACAAGAGTAAGGACACATGTCTCTCATTTACATTTAGTGAGGATAGATGTTGCCGCGTTGTGACGCAGAGTCGTCTTGATCGTCTTGTACATTCCGGAATATGTTTCGGAGCAAATTCCTTATTGGTGCCAGGATGTCTGGAGCCGTCTTCGAGATCGATCCGCGCTCTTTCTCCGCTCTTCCCCGAGATGCCAAGGTCATCCGGATCGAACTGACCTATAATCCCTCTCGACCTGCGCATGGTCATAGTCGTTATTATCGTACGATGCGTTTACTTTATCGATATCTCGCTCACGATACATGTTCTTCAGTGGATCGAGTTCCCAAATGAAACACGAGTAAACTCGACGGTTTATTCCTTTTCAGATCGACGAAATAGAACTTTGATATTCTCTCTTGCAATTATAAAAAGTCTACCATATTTTCCAAAAGACTCGATTTCGAAAACCGACGTGAAAGGCTCGATTTTTTTTTCTCCCGTCCAACATTTTCCATTGAATTCTCTATGCTAAATTTAATCTTTAATCTCGAAATTTATTTTAAGTTCAGGATTAAGCTAAGAAATTTCATCTTCTTCCTCATCCTGTCGTTCGCGCAACTTATTTATGTAAGTTTCCGCAGTTTAAGAACAACTTCAGCTTCGTTCGAAGGATCTCGCGCGAAATTTCTGCAAACTGCAGCTTCTTTCCTTTTTCTTATCGTATTCCACGTCATCGTACCGGCAAAGTACTTGGAGAGTAATAGCAATTATTATTTGCCTCGGTGTGTCGACAGTAATTCCGATAAAGTGCGTCTTTATTCGGAGCGGCGCGAGGGTTTTCGTTTCGTTTTGCATTTCCGAGAGTAGAAACAACTAGTTTCCCTTCGTTTTTCCTTTCCTGAAATACGTTTCTCTTGGAGTAATCGCGACGCGCGTTTTATTCCTCGTGCTTTCATCGGCGCGTCGCGCTCGGAAAATGCGCTGCAGAAAATAACAGGTGGTTTTCTCGCGCACTTAAATGCTAGTATATCCAATGGCGTTCGGCCACCATCTGTGCGCTAAAAATAAAATAAAACTCGTTTCTTTATTTCCACAGTCACAGTTACGATAATAAGAACGGCCGAGAGAATCTGAATATTTTCGAAGCGTTTCGCAGAATAACGTATACATTTTAAATCGCATTATCCGCGTATAAATTTACGATGAGGATGTGATAAAACATTCTGTTCTCCATCTGAGAAATCTTTGAGAAAAATTTTAAGGAAGTTACGGAGCAATTTCCTTAACCCATAATTTTTCGATATTTATAGAGAATACAATACAGACATTTTTATCGAAAAATTAAGGTTATTGTAAAATTACGAGATTATTTGAGAAACTAGATTTTTTGCCGTTACGATATACCGACGCTGAGAATAAAAAATGATCATTAAACGAGGGCTAACAATAAAAATGAAAATATATCCCGTTGGTGAGACACCATAAATTCAGGATCGTTGCCGTTACGTTATCTCATCGCCCTCTCGTTAAAGAAGAATTTATTGCGGGAAAAATACAGAAGTAATATTTCAATGTTGACCAACGCGGAATTCCGCGGCGTTGCGCCGCGTTTCACACTGTAAAATCGTTTATAGTCATCCGTTGTACCGCTCGCAGAATTTTTATTTGCACTCATAGCCGGCAATACGCGATGAAATATGTATATCGTACTTCACGAGGATCCTTTCTTTCTCTTTTTCCTGTAACGATCCATTCCTGTAACGCTGCCATTGTGCCGCGGTATAGTAGCGGAAGTAACCGTATTGTAGCTCTCTCGAGAAATTGGAAACCCGTGTATTTTATCCCTCACAAGGATAACGTTCCTCTTCCGTTAAATCGAGCGCATGGAGGGACGCGTTACCGCAGACAATTATTCTCGTACGCAGCTGCTAACTTGCATATTTTATTAAAGCGCATGATATGTCTCGCTTGATAAGAACTTCCTCTGACAGTATTAAATTATAGCAACTTGCTATCTTTATGACGTCTGTTGGAAATTATGCAAGCGAGGAAAACCCCGTTATGCCCCGTTTATGCCTT
Organism: Pogonomyrmex barbatus; assembly: GCF_055798465.1. Taxonomy (NCBI): domain Eukaryota; kingdom Metazoa; phylum Arthropoda; class Insecta; order Hymenoptera; family Formicidae; genus Pogonomyrmex; species Pogonomyrmex barbatus. The sequence goes on from NW_028297110.1 coordinate 228,722, forward strand.
CTACAAGGATATGAACTTCAAACGAAAATTAAACGTGTTGAATCGTGACATATTATTCCGTAGTTCGCTACGATTATCAAAAAATAGGACGCAATATCGAAACAATTATTTAATCAATTAGTACGTTTTTGCAACTCTTTATAATTGCGATTCAATACAGATAATGGATCGGCTTTTTCATTTCTCGCGAAGATAAACCCTTCCCTCCTTCCCTTTCGTTGAAATTTATAATAACTGAGTTTTTCCGCGAAAAACAATTGCGGCCGGAATCGATAGAATTTAAAATTTATCCAACGAAACAACGAAGCGAAGTGGAAAAAATAGAAAAACGGTATAATAAAAAAACCAAAAGCACGATCAACGGAGGGGTTAGAGAGAGAAAGGAGAGCCTCGTGGGAAGCGAAACAAGTGCAAACTGGTTAAGATCAGCAATATAAATGCACGAAATATAGAGAGAGGCTGATACTTGGTACGACATGGCAGACAAATGTGTGTTTTATATCGCATCACACACTTTGATGCGATTCAAATTGGCATACGAGACGTTGAATAGCTCAGTGGAACAGTTCGGGTAGCTATCGAACGAAAAAGCTTTGAGTTAAACCCTTTTCCCGATCACACTCGGACTTGAAAAACAAACGTTATTATTTTGAGGACTTTTAGGATGAAGAATTTTTATTAAATAAATATTCTCGGAACAATTATATTTTTATATTAAAAAATTTCTGGTAAACCATTTTTTAAATTCTATCTAGATATATATAGCCCCTTAATAAACAGTAATTGTTTAATTCTTGAAAAATTAATTCGCGATACGTTTGTTGTAACAATATCAGTGAAATAATAATAGTAATGAAATAACAGCTGCATATTTAATTTAATAATCAATGCTAATCAATTGCGACGTAGTTGTGTATATACATGCTGCATTATTAATTATTTTGTTATAAATAATTTATTAAATGTATTATGAGTTAATTAAACCATGAAACCATAAGAAATTCGTAAATTGCTGTTCTCAAACAAAGAGCAAAGAGTAATCGGGGAATAAGTTTGCCTTGCATTAATTAAACTACAGACATAATAAGACAAATAAACAATGCAAACTTGTGCTTACAAACTAACGGGTTAAGATAAGAATAGCGTGTTTATCTCTCGATGCTCAATATCGCCAAAGCTTTGTCGTTTAACCGGATAGCATTAATCACTACATAGTTTTCAATCTACTGAATTCGCTGAGAGCGTACACAATCGGATATCGTAGCTGCGTGTTTTATTCGTTGACAGCTTCTAGATTCAAAGACCCCAGATCTCAAACGCGAACGTTAAAGTAAGCAAGAACCCGCGTCGAGCTCAGTAGCTTGGTTGAATTAACAATAAGCAAGCAGCCTGAGGGACTTGCTGTGTTTGACTTCAGCGGCAAAAATGTCCTACCTTATGACATTTGCTAAAACCTTGCAATTTACGTTCGCGCGTATTCCTTCTTTGACGGTCCCTCGAGCTCTTCTTTTTCCTCTTTTCCCTCTTTTCGGGCTCGAAGCTTGCGCGAAGTGTGAAATATAAATGTGGCCCCAAGTAATCGCGAACACGCGCGCAAACGCTCGTGACGTATGCATATGAATTCTTTATCTTGAAAGCGATGTCGGATGCTGCTTGAAAATTCTGCTCGAACAAACATAATACGACAATTACAATTTAAAACTGAATTTTGATTTTTAACATTTACAGCTAAATAGAGCACACAATGAAATTTATAGAACTAGCGATGATCTTTGTTATAACGTTTTCGATATATGTACATTTAGTATTTGTAGCTCCAAATCCGCTAAATGAAAGCAAATTTTTATTTCAAAAAATATTTTAAAAATAGAAGGTAAAAAATTAATTGATTTGTTCATTGTATTTTTTTTTTAATTTTACATAAAATTTCAAAAACTACAGAAATTACAATCAATAATACAAAATGACGCACACAGATAAAACGAAATATAAACGCCATTTTATTAATCTTTATTCTCCTTTACAGAGGTCAAATCGATAAACTATAAATATCACATATTTTGCAGTAAAATTTAGATTAATCGGAAAGAAGTAAAATTATTATTGCAAAACAACTATAAAAAAAATTTAAAAGGATACTTAAAAAGTAAACTATATATTTTCCGTCATATATTTTGTTTACTTATACCAATAGTTTTGTAATAAATAAATGTTTTCTAATCTTCATATGGTGTACAAATATTTAAAATTTTATTTTTGTATATTTTATATATTCGATGTTTTAGAAAAAATTTGTAAAAATTAGTATTGACAATTTAGCTGTCCAATTCTTTGATGATTAAAATAATGATTAGAAATTCCATTGCATGATTATGAAACAACATTAAAAATGACATTAAAAAATAAATCAATTTTTCAAAAATAAATTTTAATAGATGTACGTGTATAAGATATTTTACGATTCGTGGATCATCTCTCAATTATAATTAAAATTATTATTTTCTTTGTAATTATTATAAAAATTATGAAATTTTCTTTTTATTATTAGTTTAGCCTTTTCTTGCTTTCCAGAAGAGATCCATAAATTATGAGACACTATGTATATAATAAACATTTTATATTTGATAAAAAGAATTATAATATATACATATTTTTGAAAACAAAAACTTATAACATTTATATTTCTATCATAACTTTATAAAAACGTGCGGCACGTGATATCTATTCGCCTTTAATACATATTATTTTAAAATTGATATAAAATCAAATCACTATATAAAAGCAGATTTCTGCATAAGATGCATTAGTAGACACTTATATTTGCTCTAGAGTAACATCGAATTGTATTGTTGAGAAAGATTCAATACATTACATTTCTGTTTTTCCATCTCTATTTTTCGACAATATGAATAATAACGCTAACAAATTTATCTTATATTTGACGATTATTTCTTCATTAATATCAATGGTATTGATAAAAGAATGCATGACAATGGGAAACCATGGAAAACCATGTTCAGAAGAAGAGAAACACTTTTGCTTAAACGGCGGCAAATGTTACAAAATTGTGGAATACGAGAGAAAATACTGTGTTTGTCCAACGGAATTTACGGGAGAAAGATGTCAGGAATATAATATATATATATGATAACATAACGCATAACGCATTCATATTGGAATAAAATCAAGGTATAAATATAATATCGGCTTAAATATAATAATTGACTTTAATATCAAAATATCTATTTTCACATGTATATTTCTATACATACACACACACACACATTTTATAAATTGATTTGATCAGTTAAATATTGTATATTGATTTTAACAATTTTATGTAATTAAATATATAAGAAAGATGGTATTACATTGATACAGATTTAAGAACTTTAACAAATTTATTATTAAAAGTTATTTTATATATATATATATATATATATATAATAAAAATCATATTGATTTTATATATATATATATATAGTAAATCTAGATATATAATCATATTAACTTCCTTAATAAAGTCTATGTTAAATTGCAAAATAAAAATGTTGTAGTAAAATAATATTGTATGTTAATGATAACCGTAACAACGATTTTCTAATTTTCTAATTTAGCAAAATATGACGACTGGCAATGCAATGCTTATACTGGCACAGGCAAAGACAAAGACAAAAGCAACGATTATAAAGAAATATTACAGAAATATATATTCTAATAAAATAACATAGAGAAAATATTATGAAAATATCCAATTAGCATATGTATTGTATTATCGTGTGTTATGTGTTTTACTATAGATTTATTATTTAGTATAATTTCATATTTTGTTCGTATAATATATGCATCTTGAAAAATAAAATTATAATATGTGCATCTAATATTGGCAATATGATTTTTATTACAATACACATTATATTCATCGTATATGTTTATATTTAACACGTGTTATTTATAATACCAAACCATATAAAAACAGATTTTTGCGCGAGAAACGTTAGCATCATTTATTGAAAATTATATCATATTTGTGATCAGTTACGAAATAAAATTAAATCGCGTTAGGAGAATTGAATTTTTACATTAGATTTCTGCTTTAATCATCTCTAGAGTTTCCGATAACACGAAAACAAAAACTAATACCAACTCGTAACTTCGCTTATTTCGGTGTTAATAGAGCTACGAGCGTCTCGCTGCCAGTTCATGCGAGCTTCGCTGCGCATGAACTTGGCGACGAGCCACGTCTCTCGATATGTCCATTTTAATCGAAAAAGCTTCAATCGTCACTTGAGGCATAATCGACATAAATCTCATTGACAATATCGCACGTGCTGTCACATTTATAGAAGTACGTGCGATATCCATAGTGGTGAATCGATGTTCTAGAATTGCGACACGGCGACCTCATAAAATTTTGCGATTCGAAATGTGAAAATTTTTCGAAGCAAAAGTGGCACTTTGCGTTCATAAAGGAAAGCACATATGTCGAAACGCTACATAATATTTTAGTAAAATATTACTTTCTCTATCTCTACTTTAAAAGTCTTGATTTTTCTAAAAGTCTTGACACGTTTGTTATTTTTATAGCTGCAGACTAGTCATAAATTTTAGTGAATTATCTCTGCTAATGACATGTTATAATCTGATTAATTATGGTACAGGGAGTTTTAGATCGAGTCTGTAACAACAATATTGTTAATATTGGCTTGGCATAATCGCAGGGTGCTTTTCTAATTTTAGATAATTTTATAATTGAACCGAGTTTAAAAAGATCTGACATGAGAGAAAACCGTCCTTCTGTAAAAGATTTTTACGGTACGATAAAAAGCATACGTTTCCAGCGCATCGCAAACCGGCGGCTTTTGTCACATATGACTAGGGAAACAGGATTCGTTACGCACCGGAAATCTCTTTCATTGGGAAAATTCAATAAAAACGCGGACGCGATCCGATTTTTAAAAATCTGCACGAATAAAACTCTGAGAGCCATGTAACATTTTTTGCTTATTGTACATGATAAAACATTCGAAAAGTCGAAAAAAATCGCATTCGGTGATATATAAAGCGTGAAGGATGATATAATCTTTACAGGAACAAGAGATCTATAACCTTTGCAAAATACAAATTCAAGATAATTAGAAATTTTTCACAACAATGACACAAGAAATTTTTCAAAATTTAGCTGACACTCGTGGTAAAAAAGAAAGAACAGCTTTAAAAATGAAGTAATTCTAGCAAAAGATATTCCTTCAATCAACTTTTACATTAACGAATTAAATATAATTGAATATTGATATAGCATTATTGACATAAAACAAGAAGCGAACGAATAAGTCAGATAAAAGTAAACAAATTGCAAATGCAACAAATATGATTATTCAATCAGTTTGCGAGTACATATTCAGTTTTCGCTATGAGAATACATTCATTACGCTCCGATGCAATTACATATTCCTTTTAGTAAATCCTCGAAAAAGATGACGAGAGATCTCTAGCCTCGCAAGAAATATTAGATTTTCCACAAGATATTTCGCGAGGAGATAAACCGATTTTATATTTAAAATGTCAATATTTAGCAAGAGCTTTATCAATATTAGTAATAATAAGTAAATGTAATATTTGTTGTTCATAATTTTGTTAAGTATTATCGTCTAATAACAAAAATAATAAGATTCTCATTTAGAAATTTTTTTCCAACTCTAATTTTTTTTAAACGTAATATATTATTTGTTTTTATTAATAATGAAATCAATATAGTGACATTGAAGTATTAGAATTAAAGTGACTATCTCATTGTGTGATTCGCACGAAAGGAAAGTCTAATACGGCACGTCAACACGTTCCCGCGAGAACGTACGTGTTCCGACGTAGCCTCATTACATATTACGATTGCACAAGTTCCGTATGCGCGCCATGCGCTTCTCCGACACACCGGAGGTGCTCTCGTCGCAATTTCCTCAACGCGTAGCTAAATGGTTCCAACGTGTTGAGCTTGACGCCAGTGATTTCTGAAACTGTTCCGACTGCTAAACAATGACGGCAACATGTACAGAACTTAACGAAGATTGAGGATGCTATTCAGGAATCTCTCACAGCCATATAGAAAGCGCCGTTCCCCCCCCCCCCTCCCTCCCCCTCTCTCTTTCTCTCGCGAAACACGCGATAATATTTCAAGTGCCACATTTAGCCGTCTTTAATTAAAAAAAGATATAAAGTCATAACGATAAAGATAATATAAAAAAACACTAGAATCATGATAATAAAAAATTTAATGATATTTTAAAAGTAGAAAGAAAAACTCCGGAAAAATAACATTTTATATTTAATAAAAATAGAAATTTAGATATATGCGAGTTTGAAAATAAAAATATAACATTTAATATTTGCCATATAACTTTTATTATGTAATGTATTTGTTATGTAAATTTATTCTGAACATGTTATATGTATGTCGGGAATATAGGATATTTAATGCACCGAGTGTCACCTGGTAATCGCGATATGAAACCGCAATATGTTTATCGACTGCAAGTATATGCCATTTCTCGTTATATTATTTTGCCGTGTATTACTTTGTTATATATTACTTTTACATAATTACATCGTCTGTTATTTTCGTAAGACAAATATTTTATTTTTACTTTGTCTTTATATTATTGGATATTATTTGAGGATTTGTAGATGTAAAAGATATTTGGATACGGAGAGAAAACACATAAAATTTACTATAATAATTACAATATTTATTATCACAAACTATGAGTTAAATCGTACACAATAATGTAAGAAAAGCTGTTTAAAAGTTTGACATGATTCATTCCAGTCCCCTTCATTGGCTCATTCGCGCGATGTAATCGTGATCGATATAAAATCGCTACAAATATCTGACAGATTCAATTATTATGGATTTTACTACGATTATATAGTAAATTTAATTTCGCAAAAAGGACCGTGACAATTTTTTGGGGACTGTGATTTACAAGAGTGAGATTTTCCCTCAGGCCTCTTCGTTGATTATTTAATATTATACACTATATATTGTTTGCAAAATTTCACGAAGAAGGCACCTTTGACAGCAAAAATTATACTTAACACTTAAAAATAGATAAAAATTATATTGTTTTCGTAGAACTACTATATACACTCACACAAACTAATAAAATTGTAGATGCTATAAAATCTTTATATCCCGTACTATCCATTTCTTCTGCCTTTTTAGCTCATTCGTCATCTCACGCGTATTAAAGTGCTTGTATAATCTTTGAAAAATTTTGTCCTAAAATATATATTTTTGTGTACATAAAAATCTATATAGTTATATAACTATAACTATATAATTATTTATATATATAATTATTAATATATTTTTAAATAATTATACATAATTATATAGTTGTAATTAGATAATTACATAGTATATTTATATAATTATTTATATATACGTTTATGAATGTTGTCTATGATAATAAATTAGAATGATGAAACTACAGCTCGCGCATGTAACTCCACAGTTTACTTTCAAGAAACATGGATGCTTCGGAATGTAGCGATGACAATGCAAATGATTTTAAAATGCATTTTAGATTGATATAAATTCGGTTATAAATAATTTAGAATTATTTCTCTCTTTGTCGATTGCTCGAAGAGTCCATCGTGAAATGTAGCTTTATCATGCTAAATGAGAATTTTTCGCTCTTTTGTCAATTCTTTTTCTTTTTCTCCTCTTTCTCGAAAGGTTCCTCTCTTCTCGCTGTAAAACATTACGTATATATAAAACAATTACTGCAATTTGCCTAACGATAAAAAAAAAGAAAACGAATTCTTAAACAATAACAAGATATACCACGTGCTGCTAAGAATCACATAAATGCTCGACGTTTTCAGTCGTCGATCCGATATTACGATCATCTTTTTCCGGCATCGCGAGAAACCGTGAATGCTTTCCCAAAGCACTGGTCCGTCGGAACAAGGATCTTTTCGAAACTTAAGTCATCGCGTTTCAAAGCACGATTTAATATACCGATATAATTTTGTCGGGCATGATTCTCAACGTTACAGCGAGAGTAAGCGTTATGCCAAACAACATGTTTCATCTAGTCGCGAATAAACATGAGGATAACGATCCCGCATACATTTGATATCTAAATATGAACTCAAGAAAATTATATCGATATTAATCGTTGCTTCTGAAGACACTACGACACAGTTCACAATGTCCCGAAAATTTTCTTCCTACGATCGCGCGGAGCGAATCGGAGTAAATCTGTATATATATATATATATATATATATATATATATATATATATATATATATGTCACATCGAATCGCTAGCGATCATTCGCAAACTCATAAGTAAATAGAAATTTCATAATATCCAGCAGGATAAACTTTCTCTTAGCTAACTGTACTCGACGCCCATACTATTTATTCAAAATATACGATACTCTTTTGTATATAATCAAATTATTAAAATACAATGATATGTTCCCTCGATACCTGATCAATTTTTAAAAAAAGTAAGTGGGTGTCTATTTGACGATTAAATCCGAAGTCGATTCCGCCTGGAATTTGTCGCGTGAGGAAAGCAATTGTTTCGTATTAACGCGATTGAGTGCAAACCTGACGAGCAACGAGTCATCGCAAGTGGACATTTTGCGACGCGTTTTACTCTCGCGCCACTCGACACGCTCGATTACAATTAATAGGAAATTTGCTCGACAGTTTCGCATTGACTGTAATTGCATCTCCGCCGACATCTCATCACATGTGAATGGTTGCGGCCGTGTAACGGGCTTCGCCTCTTCGCCAGCTCCATTGGCTCGGACGATACTGAAAGTATCAATTTCGTAATAAATGAGATCGATAAGGCAAAATTAACATATTCAATATTTAAAAAAAATCAGTAAAATCGATAAGGAGAAGAATTCATATGTAATACTCGATTAAAATAGTGAGAATAATCAATATTCCGCGTATATCTTTGTACAAAATAAAATTAATAAATAATAAAATTAATAATCAACAGATTTATCAATTATCAAGATTTAATTTTTAATGCAATCAAACGATAAATGAGTAATATTTTAATCGATAATAACATCAATATAAGCGACGATAAATAATAATAAGTAAAGAATAAAAAAATCGATGATTATTTTTTTAAATAAAGTATAATAATGATATAATTTAAAGAGAACTTGTCTTACTCTGATCAGCATTTGTCCCGATGCGCTATGAGGGTTGCGATAAGCGTATACACCCCAACCCGCGAGACCCACCACTAAGGCGACAATGGTGAGAATGCCGATTATTCCCGAAACGCTCATATTTACCTTGTTCGGAGCTAAAAATTACAGAACAAATCGCTTAGAACGATAAATCTGATTGCAAGTCACGTTATCCTGGACTTTACGAGAAGAGGATTATTAGAACGCATGCTATACGAGTTGAGTGACTCGATTAGTCAAATGAGATTTGCTTTTAAAGAAGCAGAAGTAGCAGAAATTACGCAAACTAATCTAAATGAATCCTAAGACTACATCATATTTAACAAATTGCATTTTTTTTTCTTTTTAATTCTATCTTTTTACGTTAAATTTAAAACTGTTTGTGATTTTTCCGAGTTCGCTCGATAGAGAGTTTTAAGCTACGCAATGACAAACGAGCAATGACAAACGAAGATATTTACTAGAACTCTCCAAGGAACTGTTGCCGGATCGCTCCTGTTTCGCGCCCATCTCATTGGTGGTGATCGACTCCTCCGGATGCACGTGGCCGTCGTGGTCGTACTGATCGCCCTTGTAGGTCGTAATTTGTGCCGGACAACTGTCCGCTTCCTTAATATTACGAACGTCGCAGCCCTTCAGCAGCCATTCCTGCCTCTGTCGAGACGTACCGGTGCTGCATTTGTTCAGCTCTGGACACCATTTGCACTCGAAGTCAGGCACCTTTGTCAAGCAATCCCGGCAGTTGTCAAAGTTGAGACACGTGGGCAAAGCTTTTAGATAGATGACCGTGCAGTTCATTATGTCCTGCCGATTGAAATTGACACGGTGGTACTCGTAGATGGTTTTTCTGCGCACGACTGCGAAACGAGATGAGCGAATTAAATCTTTGAAATGTGTTTTTAAATATTTTATTTTAAATTTTAGATATTTAGCTCTTAGATACTTATTCATATGAATTAAACGATAAATCTTGATACGTTTATCAAGATAACATCTTGAGAATTTCTGGATCTAAATTTGTAAATAATATTTAAATTTCTTAATATTTACGCTAAATATAATAAATATCTTGGGCGTGATAATTTCGTCCACATATTACATCGCGAATTTTCTTATTCGCTTTTATTCCGGAAATGCTGGACTATGCGAGTTGTTTTGTCATCGTCGTAGAAAGTCGTAGAAATTACGTTACTTCGCATATAATTTCCGATCATTTCTTCGACTGGATCTACCGTCGCCTATTCGCATAGAAGAGTTTTTCGCATAGAACGATCCGATGATCGATAGTAGCGATGACGTGCGAATATTGTCCCGTGATGGTTACGCAATCACCGTTCAGCGGACGAACGGGCAAAGTGAGTAATGAACCAGCGAACACTCACAGAATACGGTTCGGTCCATGATGTAGGCGTCGCTGAGGCCGACCTTGACAGGATGCGTCTTGTCGAGAATCTTTTCGACCAGGAGTGGTATCACCGAGTAGACAAACACGATATCTCCATTCTGATGCAAGGTCACTTGGAAAGTGAACGCGCCGGCATCTTGCCTGTCCTGCAGCACTACCTTCTCCCACTCAACCGTAAATGCCGTACCTGTTGTACAAATCGAAAAGAGGATATAACAATCGCACGCCAATCGATCCGGATACAACTCCGACTACATTTTGCGCCGCGTTTCTTCGCCACCGGTTGCTCGACAAGGCGTGTAATTACGATCGGCAAATTGTCGTGCCGATTTATCTCCTTCTCCCCTTCTCGTTCTCCGTCCCTGTAGAGCCCCTATAGAGGCTGTTGATTGAGGCTGCCGACGCGAACGTTTTGCGACACCATCAGCCCGAGGAGAAAGGACTTGAAAAATCGATCGATTTGGAGAGATTTGAGAAGCCAATCGAACGTTTTAAAAAGCATTTTAGGAGAACTTGCTCGTAATAGAATTTCTTAAAATTTTAAAAGCACGAGTTATTTCAAGTATACTAGTCGCGGTAAACTTCGCAAACAGGCGAAGAATCTCTCGAGTGATTCGATCCGTAATGGGCTCCGTGGGATTGCGACGAGATGATTGACTTTCATTTAGAGGAAAAAAATGAAAGAACGAACGTCCTTCGTGGTGGCACGAAAGTGCCGTCAATCGAGATTCCGATGACTCACCGTTGTCAGCGTACTTGACGTAGCTAGCGTTCGACAGGCGAGTATCAAAATTCGCCATGAGTGGTGCAATGTACTGGGTGGCGGCCAGCCAGCTGTGCACGTAGTCACCGGTGTATAGAAAACCGCCGGTAGCGATGGTGATATTGCGCACGTTATAGCCGTAGAACGGAAAATCGAACTTTAGCTTGACGGTCTGCAACATTAGACAGAGATTGTGTGTGGCTCAATCCTGAAATTTATTCTCAGCGAGATTAATGAACCAATCGATCTTGCGTTTCCAAGTTTTTAATTAATCGTTCGTCGCAACAGAAATTGAATTTAATACTGATACATATGTTACGTTCATATTTGATACCCTAATTGCTTTTTCTTTTAGTCATCTCACTTTTAGTATAAAAGTGAGAGAGAGAGAGAGACAACCAGCGCGTAATATAATTGATATTTTTTTATATTATTTTCAATAACTGTTTATTCTCTTAATAACTGTTATTACAATGTGAGAAAAGAGTCTCACCGCGGCGCGTCGATGACTCTGGCTAAGCAGATGATTGATCCTAAGATCCGGGTGATTGTCCATGTCGATCCAATATTTCTTGCAGATATCGGCATCAACGATGAAGGTGCTGTTGTAATACTGATGCGTATCGTAGACCGTCTTGGTAATGTTGTTCTGTGTAAGCGTAGTGTTGGTCACGTCGGAGAATTTGCTGATAGAGATATCACCGATATCATCGGTCCTTATAGCGTCCTCGCCCGCCGTATCCTTATGCTCCGCATTCGTATCCTTTACCGCTGACGTTTCCGACTGCTCTTCCTTGCCGACGGTAATATTGCGATTTGACAGGGTGTTCACGTGCAACGTTGCCTGCAAATAGGTTAACAAGCGGAAAATTGTTAAACATTTTCATGATTTTACACGATTAACAATTGGAAAGATTTTGCTTATCATTGATGAATTCATCAATGATAACACCTACTGTATCAGAGGTGGCAGGGTTCGAGGTTTGTGTCTCATTGTACATCAGCTTGGGGTTTGGGGGAGCAGGAGATAAATAATGACCGCTTGGTTGGACAGTAGTGGAGGTTGTATTGGTCGAATGCGTCTCTGTAGAATGCGTCTCGTCAGCGGATGTGTTGGTCGCTAACTGTGTCACCGGCACTTGTTGTTGTTGTTGTTGTTGCTGCTGTGGTTGCTGCGATGGCTGCTGCGTTTGTTGTTGTTGCGGTTGCTGCTGCTGTTGCAGTTGTGGCGGCTGCTGTTGCTGCGATTGCGCCGATGGGGGGGTCTTGGACGCTTCCTGTTCAGTCGTCACTACCGATTTCTCGAGAGTTTCTCGGCGTATCCTTTCTATGTTATGACCATCGATCAATCTAATATTTGTAGATTGGTGATCGAATGACGACTTGCCATTCCACCCAGTGTAACTGTAGTAAGAGTCTGGAGAACGAAAGAAGAAACACATTTTAGTCATGGTACCGAAAACTTGAAAAGAGAAATTAAGAGAAATGTGAAAAGAAATATTTTTCTCATAATTAAAACGCATAAAAAGTGAAGAGATAACATTAAGAAATTTAATTTGCAAAACAAAGTACATCTAAAATAACTGATTTATTTTCATAGACCAAATGTAAAAATAATTATCTTTTTTAATTAAGATTATAATCCGTCCATTCGGCAACAATATATGATAAATGAAAAGCTAATATATAATACATTTGTGAATAGATCATATTCTTTTCTTTTAATCTGATGAATCAAAATTGCTCATTTATTAAACGAAGTTAAAGCATGGAAATCATACGTAAGTTATTAATCTGGAAGTGACTGCAAAGAACAGAAAAGATAACGAATCTGTAAGAATTTAAAACGATTAATTACACTATCGAGTCGAAGGCAGCTAATTAAAGATTAAAGATACAATTTATCAATCTTGGCGCATTTTTTTTTTTTATTCGCTCTTTGATATTTGAGCCTGTGAAGAGAGATACGATCTGTATCTATCGCGAATAAAAGAATTCATCTCAATTTGTCCTTGAGCTCGCGTCGCAATTACGATGCTACACGACTGATTATTGAATGATGACTAGGACCAATCTATGACACATGCATGACCGTGTTGCATCGCGTGCATTGTGTCTCTGGTTCGCACAGAGAGTAAATCTCTTCGGGGGGATCGGGTGTCCATTTAACCGATGCGTCAACGTCAAGCCCGTCGCCGATGTCCGAGATCAGATACTATGAAACGCGGATTAACCTCGATTTCTACACTCGCGATAGCCGCGATGCGATTAATGGACAGCTCGAGGATAAAAATGGCACGGGACAAACTTTTCACAACCTATCACTATTAAATTCGTCATCGGAAATTTATCTTTGTTAGAATGAGTAATTACTGTCGTCCGTCAAGAATGTATCTTTCTGATACATTCTTCATACTCTAATTACAATTCGCCGACAACAGTCTGAATTCTTCAATTTCCTTTCTATATAAATATAAATATAAATAAATATGAATATAATCAATAATTTTTTATCTTTATTTTTTGCGAAATATTTTTTTAATTAGTTTTAGAAATCGATGTTGATTACACAGAATGTTGTTCTATTCAACGTTGATACAATTTGGACGGTAGCGACTCTCTAAATGAAAAACTAGGTAAAAAACGTACAACAAAATTTTTTTTATATCAGACTTTGTTTTCGAAAAAAAATATAAAAAAATTTTATTCTATATTTTTCATTTACCTTTTGTAAAACACTACCTCTCTGGTTGTACTATCTATTATCGGGACACTGCGTAAAAGCTGTTCTGATTAAAATTAGGTATAATTCTTTTAACGAGCAGATTTTTAATAAATCATGATTCGGAACAGTATACGTTTAGCGAAGAGGAACGGGAAGTTAAGCAGCACTGAACCGGATAGAGCAATAATTGATGACTCGACAGATCGGAGCGAACGTACAAGTTTGACGTCATTGTAAAAGCACAAGCCGAAACCAATCAACCGCGCAGCCTGCTATCTTGAAAATATTATTTTCTCATTGTTATCAAATTATTAAAAGCCGCAAATTTCGGTTCTGTTGATTTAAGTTTCAAAATAATATTTATTCCAGATATTGTCTGATGGAAAATGCAAGAAAAAATATTACCTTATTACTAATTGATTAAAAGTTAACATTAAATTTCAGTTTACGTAATAATGTCTACGTTGCATGAATAAAAAGAGAGAAATAAAAACATTGTCAAATCATTGTTAAATATAGCTTTAGCCAAAAAACCACGACCAAAGCAAGCTCGCTCGGGAACTTTCACCGAATGGGTCAATTCTCAGATACAAGCGAGTTTCATTAGCCGCATTAACCGCTCTAGCGAATCGACTCGATTTTTTAGTAGGAGCGGCGAATCGTAACGTCACTTGGACGAATTGTGCTGCGATTGTAAACGCGAGTGAGTCGAGAAACGGATGAAGCTGCGTCGCGGAAAGATTTCCTCCAAGTCCGAGGTGAAGCGAGATCGACACAAATGCGATGTTCCTCCTCATGCGAATCGCCAAGTCACGTCACACGCGAAGTCTCGCACAAAATATTGCGCCACGACTGGCTATTCGCAGCGAACGCGTTCGTAATCGCTCTAATTGTATAATCGCTATCTCGGATACATAATCCGTGAATCGTAAATTTATGAGACTCAACTTTCATATTTCACGGGATTAATATTCATGACGCTGACTGCTTCGGAGCGATATCAGTAACACAAGTATTACACGCACGGACTTTTTGTAAAATTTTCGCGTAAATATAATAATTTGCTATAGAAAGGTAGGTTTTCTGAAGAAATTAAATCGAACAGAAGCGGGGCAAGGCAGTGGAGCGCTTAGAACGCTTACGTATTTAAGCGCGCCTCCTTCGTTATTGCGTTATTTGCCGCAATTATTGAAAGAAACTGCGGGTCACGAAGAGAATTGCGAGATATGCCACGAATTACGAAAAAAATACGCCGGAAATATTTGTCTTGTTCCACAGTGTTCGATCTCGCTCGTTTCGCGAGAATGTATTTCTCGTTCTTTTGTTCCCGGTATTTTCGCGTCGACGATATTCCACGTAAAGACCAGGCGGCAAAATGCAAGACGTGCAACCTTGAACGAAAATGTGCAGCAGTGAATGTTAAGATTAAAGTGACACTATCGATGAATGTCAATGCGGTATATCTCATTTTGAATGCCATTGATGAAGAATAATTGCAGAAATTGTAAAAATCAAATGGAGAATTATCTTTCATTTGTAATGATCGCGTAAAATTCCATCTTGATGTTTCCTGTTATATTAATTAACTTTTAATTTTAATAACGCTCAAGGAATGATCGGAAGATGTGAGTTGTGTGTTGCGTCAAAGTGCAACGCGTCGCGTGTCTCGCGATCACGAGACACGCACCAATCGATATTCCATTCATAAAGACATTCGACGTACGATGGATTTTAAAGGATAATTTTGCGTATATTATCTATTACTGATTAAGAGATGCGATCTGCGGCTTCGTCAGAGAAAAGCGAGAACCTCGCCTCGTCGTCTTGACGCCTCCGCATGTACACGCGACATATTTTTAGATGATGCGAGTGAAAAGATGCTCCAACGCGATTCTTAAACGTCTTAAATACGCGACCGAGAATAGATGCGTTTCTTTGAATTGTTCAACGATATTAATAAAAAAAAAAATTGAAATATAAAGCTAACAATGGAAAAGAAAAGCAAGGAGGGAAATTTGCGGAAAAATATTTTTCTTCAAGACCATACTTCGCGAAACCCATACATTTTTTATCAGCGAAATTACTCAGCGAGCATGCGCCGATGATATGGCCGTCAGAAATAAAACGGTTAAAAATGATGACAATTATTTTTATCAATGGGAAATATACGATGTCATATTTATGCGCCGATGCCACCCGATGATTGACCCGATTATTCTAATTATCGTATGAAAGTATTTACATCGATTGAATTGCGAATCTTGAGAAAAATCCTTGTTTGTCACGCTCATGTCCTCGCAAAGTGAGGAACAATCGTGGCCTTCGGACGATGATTAACGCGAGAATTCCATATAAATAAATAAAACTGTTTATCATCTATCCTAGTGTGAATTTGCATTCTTTGTTTTTTACGCCATTCTTCGCAGAGATGCTGACGTTAGCTAAAAGAAATTTATTGTAGTCTTAAAAGCAAAGGTTATTCACGCGCATATTAATTTCTACACACGCGAATTTTAGACACTTTTTAGGAATTGCACTTGAGTGCTAATTAGTTTACATCTGGGGAAGTTAATACTTCGTGAAATGAAGATAACTGTTATATACGCGGATCCGGTAGTCACATTTTTCTCACCGACTACTATTCGCTACTCGATGAGATTTTAAAGAATTGCAGATTATAAACGAAGGAATATGGAATATGAAATATGGAGTATGATTTCCATTAGAAATGTCGCACAGACACATTTGTGATAAAAATAGCTTTTCTCTCTCTTTCTCCGAAGGGTCCGTTCGCAATTTCGCGGGCACACACGCGTCCGTGTGTGTTCTCGTTCTAAATCTTTTTAAGGAGATGAGTCCTTGGATTCATTCATGACGATTAATCGATTTCGATGAATAAATTAGTCGATATTTATGAAGCTCTTTTTTTTTTTTTTTTTTTTTTTTTTTTAAGTCAATTTACATATGAATGTAATCAATATGCAAAAAGAAGGAAATTACATGAAGCTCTACGTTATTTTTCCTTGAAAAACAGAATGTAATACACAAATTATATTATATTTAGTTTTACGAAATATGTAATAATTATATATATTAAAATCTTCCCTCATCTAACACGTCTTTCCTACATTTCGATTTATATTATTGACTATTTGACATTAATGGAGCTGGCAAAATTATGATATTACGACATTATGAAAACACTACGGACATGCCTTCACTTGCATCGATCATTTCTCGTAGCACACGTTATTTACCAAATCGGTAATAGGATGTGCGTGAAAGGTTTTCCATGTACGTCCGATAATAGGGCGCGCCCATTAATCCCATTACGATCACGCTTTTTCCGCTTCCTTTCACATTTTGTATGTGATTCGCGATATAGAACGGAAACGACAATGTGACAATCAATGTCAATGTTACACGCGCCGCCATCAAGCCACCCACGTCCGAGGACGTTTCTTCCTTCCTGATGGAAAATCCAATATCTTTATAATCGAGCGAGAACAAAAAATGCAGGATTATGAGATAGAGAGAGCGAGAGAGAGAGAGAGAGAGAGAGAGAGAGAGAGAGAGAGAGAGGAACAAGGATTGTGAAACCATTGAATTTTAATATATAAATATCGATGACGAAGTGTTTTTACGAAATGTATAACAAAACAGCATTTCCATCGATGACACCATCGATGACTTGCGTCATGTTGTAATTTGCCGCAGAAAAACCAGCGGTTCAAATGTCAGATAAGAAGAAAGACGGGGCGAGAGATGAAAGCGCGCAAACAGTCGAATCGCATTCTCCGATCTTTCCGGTCACGTTCTTCCGGTGTAAAAATAAACGGAATTTGTAACGAGATTTGTAATGCAAGTCACAGCGTAGCTGTTAACATATACCAACATATATTGATATTTTACGTCTATCTATGTATTTAATATTATTTTTTTGTTTCATCGAATTTTGTTATGATAGCATTAGTATACGTTATTTTACAATTTATGTAACATTTAATATCAAACCTTTATCGACATAGATAAATCAAGATATTACATACTATATATGAAACAATTTATCAAATTAATAAAACTGAAGAGACAATTTTTATAGATAACGAACCACCTATCCTCGTAAACTATATCCAACATAAATTACATCTTGCCAACATTACGGTTTTCGAAGAATCTTGTGCTAAAAAATAACGGAGAAGAACAGAACTGAAACGATTCGTAGCTTGTAACGTGTCAATAATTGCCAATTATAAGTATGACGGTTAGTTTGTCTTCATCTTGAAGTGTTTATCCTCTAGTTATCTTATGTCTCCTTAACACTATCGTTCATTTTTTTCTATTCTGATAAAGTAGCTTAGATTTCTCATGATTTATTATTATATTATTCAGAGAACAGATATTTTGAAATTGTCTAAGAAGTGTCTTAAAATTTTGAAGATATCTTAAAATAAAAGTATTAGATAAATAGCATTTTAAAAAAGATGACTTTCAAACGATTTATTTTTTATTTTATTATATAATTATTATAATAATAAGTAAAAGTTCGCCAATTTCCTATCCAGTTACATTTAGTCTAATTTAATCGATACAATGATATCTCTTTTTAATCTTATCTAATCTAATCTTGTATTTATCTACATAAGACTATTCTACTGTTATTATTGCTATATAAATTATTGCCAAAATAATAATCGGCCCGATTCAACTAGAGAAAAATATTGTCCTAGATAAGGCAACCATTCCATTTTCACAATGAAAAGTTAGATGAGAAGAACGCAAAAGAGACTGGGTATGCAAATGTACCACACGTTGTGAATGCTCACTTGAGATAACGTTTCTCTCTTTTTCTTTCCTTTGGCAAGCAAACAGATGTGGGTTGACTTTAGAGTCTGATAGCTGATAACGAGTCAAGTAGCTGAAAAGATTTCAAGAGAACGTTGTTATCGGAGAAGGTGCGAAGTATGAAATTAAAACAGAAAATTCAAGAGAAGCAAGATATTTCGGAAGCAAGATTTAGAAAATGTAGAAGAGAAATCTGGTATCTCGTCACGATCTTGGAAATAAAATCCGTATTAAAAGATTTTCATGCGAAAGTCAAATCTTTCGAATAGTTTCACAGGAAATTTCAAAGAAACGTGATGTTCGTTGTAATGGAAATGATTTAAAATTAGAATCATTCTGCGATCGTGAAATTCTCAAATACTCAAAGTTAAAAATAGGAATTTATCATTTTGATCTTACTTATCTACTTAATTCGCATAGGTATAGCGATAAAGAAAATCACTGACATGTATATCTTCTTCTTATCAGAGATAACGACGCGAATATGTTTATTAAAATCGCCAGTAATACTATTTCGAATGATAAGTCTCGCGACTATTATAATACAAATACATCGATGTTCAAAGTCCTGAACATTCTAACGTTAAAAGAACGTTAAAAGAATATTGAAAGAAGGCACAAAGGTGAAACGAAATACCGATCGACAGCAAAATGCGTCATCTGACGCCATTTGCTTTCGCCAATGCCAAATACAAACGAGCACGCATACATTATGATCACGAAGGCGGTGTTAACACGTAAAAGACAAGGCGTATCAACGACTCGATTGAGAACTCAAACAAGACTTCCAGACATCGTCTTCAATATGCAGAAAATACTCGCTGCACAGGCAGAAAACATTCATCGCGGAAAAAATTTTATCGCAAATTAAGCTTCGCGTAATTACATTTTTTAATTAACTTAATTACACCCTCGCATTCATATTCATATCGATAAATAATATTAATAACTTTGAATTTGTCCTTATTTTGTCACTGATATTATTATAATTTTCAGTAATTAATAAATTAATATCTTTGTTATATTAACATTATTATACTGCTGTAATATTATAGTCATAAATGTTTCAAATTTTTAATTTTTCAACGATATTTTCTCCAGAAGCATTAATGATAAACAAGAATTCCATAAACTAAGTAGATACCAAAAAAATATATAAATAGGACAATTTATATCGAAAGTACGACTTCGATGTTTTCAAAAAATATTGTTAATGCAAATGTACAATAAATATTTCTCAAAAATAATATATTATTCATAAAAAGTGAATTAAATTTGATGGATTATATCTTAATTTTTTATTCCTTTTAGATATAAATTTTACAAAATGTTAACGTTAAATTAAAAAAGCTTAAGATAAATGCAAAATTTCAGCATAAATAAATTGAAATTCTTGATATTATATACGAATATATTAAAGTTTGCAATTCAATAAATCACCGGAATCGGTGGAATACAAATTACCCTTCCTATCTGAGTTGTAGAACGCAGTCAAAGAAACCAGTTTTTAATATGTGACTCATGATTGTCCCTCGTATCATAGGAGAAACCCCATAAAAATAGCTCAACCAGAACCCGTTCTGGCATCGGCGATTCGCGACGCGAGAAAATGCACGGGTTATTTTAAGTTACGTCGCACAGTTTCTAGGCGCACTAACAAATAAGAATATACTGGGTGTCCCAGATTCCATGTGTCTACATTGAGCCAATTCGACCAATTGTATTTTTATTTTGTTAAAATGATAGAACGTAATGATTTTAAATCTTTATGATTTTAACATTTTAGTCTTTAATTTTTCACGACCGTCGCTTGTAATTTAGAGTAATTTTATTTATGATACACGTTATATACTTTAATTATTATATTTTATTATTTCAAAATTTTTATATTTTTATATTTTTATATTTCATGCATTTGTGACGAAAATATATGCATGAAAGGTTCTGTACAGCAAGCATATCCGGAACACGTAATCGTCGCCTATAACGGCGACTATGCTATTTTTATATGCCGGTAGTTATGTTGGTGATACGGATAAGAGATGGATAAGAGACACCCGAGAGGTTGTATAAATTCTGTCATCCGGAAGTAACGCGAAATGTAGAGTAGTAAACTTTATCTATATTAATGCAAATATTTCTTTTTTCTTTTTTTTTTTTTCTCTTTCTCTCTGTTTGTCATACTTTCTTTCACTTTTAATTCATTCCTTTCTTTTTCTCTCCATCCGGTTATCTATAATCTTTTTATTAATAAAGATTAACTTTATTATAATATAAAATTTTCTATTTATCTTCTATTAATTAAAGTCAAGATTTCTGCTGAAATATGACATTTAGTGATAAAATATTACAAGTTGTTTTTTCACAAATTTTTACAGATAACGATAAAAACCCTTTCGTGTTTCGAAATTTCTCTGTTTATGAAACTTTGTTTATGAAACAAATTGGACATCACTACAGGAAGATTCTTTTATCTTTTTAAATGAAACCGTAAATTTATTTCAACATACGCGAATACATTCCCCTTTTCCCTTCATCTTTCAATATCTCGTTGTAACATCGCAGTGGCTTCCGCCACTGTAATTAAATGATATCCGTCGTTTCTCGAATCGTATCAACGAGAGGGATCGTTAAATCGCACACAATGTAACAGTATCGCCGTGAGATATTACCATTCCAATTTCCTTTTTTTCCTGTTTCTGTTTAAAGTATCAGGAAAATTCTATGCTATTTAACGTTCTTTCAGCGAGAAAAGATCTTATCTCAGTTCCGAGTATCGTCAACATTATTGGGAAAAAAAAAAATCATTCAACACAATGAATACTTTTTATGTTGCATTTTTATTTCAAATGTTCTCTAATGATTTGCAAAGCTGTTGCATCAAGTATTTCTGAATTTCATCATACATCATTACATCATACATCATTAGAAGTGTTTTATTTAACAAAAGAATCACTTTGAAATGTTTTACTCAAACATGGGATTATCTAAATTGTTAATAATTATTATTATTAATTCAAAATTTATGTGCGATGTGTGAGTTTATATTCCAGACTTTCCAGACTAAATCAAACAATTTGAACGTTTGAAAATGTGAAATTGGAACAGCAGACTTGCTTTTATTGCCATCTTATTTTAATCTCACGTTTTGGTGAGACAATAACGAAACATTTAAAAATATGATAGTTGATAGTTGATAGTTTATTTTTAAATCAAATAAAGATCGTCAAATATTTTGATAGAATTGAGGCAAAAGTAAATAATTCAATTTAAATTTAATTTACTTTTAATTTAATTTTACTTTTAATAGAAAGAAATTGGAATTGTATGCTTTTTAGATGCTCAACTGTACGCGAGTCATATAATTTCTTGTACACGACATATAAAACAAAGATATAAAACAAAGGTTCAGAGCTGCAGTCGTTGTTGTCGGAAGTATGGCAATTTTAATGATACGTGAGAAATTCTTACAATCGTCTGTTCACGCTTTACTGCATACATAAACGTGATGTTGAAGAATTTTCTTTCTTGCGTGATGCTTTGCCATCTATTGATGATCACAGATCGGTAATTTTAAAATCCATCGAATCGAAAATCGATCATTTCCTCCCGGAGCAAACTCGAAATTGTCTATCATTGCGAGCGCAAATATATATAATATTCTATTATATTAGATTATTAATAAGAGGAATTTATTTAGATTTGATTTGATTTGAAAGTTACAACTTTTTCAAGTTTCCCATATAATCTCGATAGATTAAAATAGAACGGCTATAAATTGAGATCTTTTTCCATTGAAATTTCCATCGAATGCGATGATGAGAAATTTATTGAAATAAAAACAAAACCATTGATTTTATTGATCACGTTATTATTTATATTGTTATGCC
Source organism: Pogonomyrmex barbatus (assembly GCF_055798465.1). NCBI lineage: Eukaryota > Metazoa > Arthropoda > Insecta > Hymenoptera > Formicidae > Pogonomyrmex > Pogonomyrmex barbatus. The sequence continues at coordinate 251,579 of NW_028297110.1, forward strand.
CGCGCGAGTCTTCTGCGGCCGAGTGGAGTCGAGCCGCCGTTTCGAGTAGAAGCGAACGTGGTGAGCTTTGCAAGCGACTCGTGGTGTCCGCCAGATTCAATGTTGCTGTTGATTAGTTTGAATAAAGCCTACGTATTTTATTAAACGGCATTGTTTATTGCCGAGCGCGGCTTCTTCGCGAGACGCGCGTTAAGTGAGAGCGTCAGTGATCGCCGCGGACGTAACAATATTAATCGAACGATTTGTCTTGTGTTTGAAAAATTCGAGAAAAAGGAGAAAATCTCGTTTCATCGTGTAATTGAAACGCGATGATATGCTTGATCGCACGCATACATCGCCAACTATACTATTAAACGCATCCGCAACGGTAACACATAATTGAAGAGTCGTTAAGAAGGATCAAAACTCGACACGGTCAATGGATCGGCCAATGGCACAAGAGCTTCGATCCGAACGTAATATAACGAACGTGTCGTAACTTACAATGCCGCTGACTATTACGACCGTCGTGCGATCATACGCAGGATACGATAAACCCCTCGTAATACGACAATGCATGTGGATTATGCCAACGAAACTCGCCTTCATTTTATATTGGATATTTTTGAACCTTGATATAAAATTTGTGATTAATGAATATTGTTTTTACTAATCAAAGTTTTAGGTAGAGTAACTTATACATCTGTGCTTTTATCAATAATACATATACATATTAAAGAGTTATCTAAATGAAATAAATACAGCAAAGTAAAATTTGCACACGTAATATCGCTACACGTAATATGTTCTTACATGATTCAAATACTTAAAAAATTTTTAAATTAAAATAGTTTCCTTATACATATGACAATAATTTTTTCCAAGTGTCTTTTTCATCGAAATAATGTAAAATAGAGTTTTATTATACTTTGAAATTCAAGTATCAATTTTTCACTGGGCTGTACAAAAATCGATTTTCAAAATCGATTCAAAATCGATTTTCTTGGCGAGGTATTTTCTATACGTAATTTTGATTTCGGCGCGAGTTTCCCGACGTCGATACGCCAGAAGCGTTTTCAGGCCAGCGAGCGGCATAATGACACGAGCACGACGTTGTCGTGCATCGTCGTTGTCGTCATCATCGTCAGTACGTTCGCTACCAGCCGTCACCATCGTAGAATTGGTCTCCATCTTCTCCTCAAGTACAAAAAATGTAAAATATAAAAAAAAAGACAGAGAGAGAGAGAGAGAGAGAGACGTAGGACGTAAATCGAGAAGGGAGCAGCAACGAGGGCCAAAGACCTCTCGTCTGTTATACTTCTCGAAGTCTGTTCCTTCGCCCCGTTCGTGAGTGTCGCGGTTTTTGGTGAAAGCGACCATTGTTCGTTCCGTGTGTCTTCTTTCCGACCCGAGAAAAGGAAAAGGAACAAAACGAGGAAAAACACGGATTCCTGGCCTTGCCAGAAGACCAGAACGTGCTCGAGCTGGACGATTGCGCGTTGCGTGTTCAAGACAGATTTAACATCACTGTATGCGATTTTGTCTCTAAGGATAAAAGCCATTACATCACTAAGTCGCAATAAGCTAAATTAAATTTTTTAATTAAATTGAAAGCTATTATTCATTTGAAATCACTTTACTCTGGTATTAATTTAATTTGAAGTTATTTTTAACTAGTTTGTTTACGTTTTCCATGACTTGTAATTTATCAAGTGATAACAAGAAAAATATATTTTTAATTTTCGAATGCTAATTAATTTCATTTCATTTTTATTGCGACAGAGTGCAATTTATAAGGATCGATCGAATTTTACTTGTCTTAGTCGAGCATTTTTACGTAGTATCGTTCGAGTATCGTTCCATTTCCAGAGTTTCATTTTAACGATGGAAAGTCCTGGTCCTGATGAAGACGTTTTTGTCGAGGAGAAGACGGGCTCGCCGCGACGAACGGAATGACGGTTTTGCGTCAGTCGCGCGATGCTTACGTAAACGCAAGGACGTGACCGCGTGATCGCGAAGGAAATGGCAGGCGACTTTTCAAGCCTGGTACACCTGTCGCCAGTGGTCTCCTTCGTCGACCACGAGGAAATATCCGCGTGACACGTCAGCGATACGCACCGATGGTTTTTCCGACGCGCAATCGCGCTCGTTAGCGCGCACGAAAATTATTATCGCGTTCGTACCGACTAAACAGATACTGTCGATAGATAGGCGCGAATTGCGAGGTAACGCCGAACGCACTTCGGCACTTCGGCGTTGTCTACGATTCGACGCAACAACTTTTTGAAATCTGACAAAACACCAGTAGAAGATTACGAGGGAAATGAGCAAAAATTGAATCATGAATTATTTACCCGATGTTGCATAATAGACAATCGTAGATGCATCCGATAATTGTGAATGCTAATGCAATTTGTTTTGCAATGATAAAGAGTATCACGCCTCGAAAATAAATCGTTATTATTAATTATTAATTCTCGAATTAAATTTAATAATTATCAAAATATTGATCGAGAAGTAATTAAAAGTAACATTTCTCAAAATTAGATAAATTACAATAAATTAATTAATAATCTTGCATTTTAATTCTGCACACGTGTTGTAGATTAACGATTATTAGAAACGTAACAAATGATGAAATTTTGTTGTACTAGCATGAAAAAAATAGTCACGTCGTATTACGAGTGCTATCTATAGCGCACAAGTGTCATTATGACCGCGGTATTGCACAACTTCGGTGGCGATCATAAAATTGACTTCGATTTATCCGACTTGTGTAATGAAGCCTGCGATATGAATCAGTTAACGCAAGATGCATCGAATTTAAATGTAATAAATTGAAGGCCACGCGAATTTAATTAAATTATAAAAAAAATGAATAAATTTCTAGGAAGGATAAACGATGAATGTAATGACGTCAACGACTGCCTTCAGTATCAAGTTGATAAAACTTAGCACGGTCATTGGCGATTTTTATCATTCTAGCAATTAAATTTGTATTTAATAGACACTTTCGAAATCTCTATGTAGCAATCGCGCGGCTGACGATAATTAGCTTTCTATTTATCGGTACGACTCGCGAGAGAGAGAGAGAGAGAGAGAGAGAGAGAGAGAGAGAGAGAGAGAGAGAGAGAGAAGGCTAATGAAAGGATGGATTGGACGTCTCACGATTTGTTCTGACACAGAGGCGAGGCAACGTCTTTCTTTCCTCGTCAAGAGTCGGCAAACGGTACATTTGCCCTAATTAATCGGACAACAGAATTGTGAGAAAAATGCAAACGACGTTCTCGTGCCTGACATTAATCGCAAACTGCAATAAAATCGCGCTTACCAAGAATAATTCCTAATTGGAATGATTGCTTCAATGGAAGAAAAAAATAGGTATTCGAAATAATTGAATAAAATTATATTACAGCAGCGCAACGTCATGATGACGTAATATTTGTTATGATCGTCATAAAACATCATAAAAGTGATTATTATATAGATTATTGAGAAAAATACGCTTGCAAAATATGTATGTTTTTCAGTTTTATTATTCTTGTAGATAGCTTCTATTTTTTAAAAATTCTCCGGATGTTAGTAGACAATATGTAAATGGATATATATAAATGTGTTGTAAATGTATATGACAGTATGTAAATGTATGATATGCCTGGACTACATCCCTAGAATGAATGCCAAAGAAGTTTTTATCTGGAATCTTAATTATCATTACGGTGCACACATTTACACCTTTGTGTTGGACATTGCGAGGAATTGCAAGGTTCCTAGGCAAACGCGGACCGGGGATAGTTTCATTTACTTTCTTGCCTCCGTTGTAATTGCGTCCCGTTAATCATTCTCGGTCCTTCGGCTGAAATTAATTACATCTTGACCGCGCATTCACACACATTCGTTGCAGCGCCGATCGGGCAACGTGTGCTGCCGTGCATGTGGCGTACCGGTCGTGTAAATATTTGCGCATCCCGACTGTGCGCACACCGACTAATTTATCCCAGCGCGAACAACTTCTGAATTCGTCGAAACATCGAACTCGATGGAAGCCAGAAACCCGCGTCTTCTCGGCAAGAAATAAACCGAGTCGTCACGGCGAATTTCCGTCCACGGCGAGAGCGGTGAAAGTCGACAAATGGATCGAAAAAAATGTTCCTTTGCTCGCAAAATAGTTAATATTTAAATGAACTCAGAAATCTGTTCTCAGAAAATTGCTCTTTCTACGAACTTTACGTTCCTTGGCGTTCTATATTTACCTATGAAAATTATCGACGATACATGAAGAGAGAATAGATAATGCACATTTGAATAAAATTATTATATAGCAAAGTAACGGTAGAACTAAATAGTTTAATGACGTAGCAATAATATCACAATTTAATATAATTTTTTAATTTAATTGACGTATTTCTATTTTTCGTATTTTATGCAACTATCACTCAAGAGAGTATCACTGCAATTTACATTTAAATAGAGTGCATTTATTCTTTTTTACATGACTATGTAATAAGATTCTTTGCTGATATTACAGCTAAACTCGTTATTTTTTAACTAAAGACTGTATATGTAATATAATTGGAAGGAAACATAAATATATCAAAAATAAGCAAGTTCGTTAATTTAGAGAATTTAGTAGTAGTAGATAGTAACAGATCAGAGAATTGTAAGCAAGATTCGCTCAATGAGCAGATAGTAACAGAGATTGGAATTGTGGAAAGCAAGATTCGCTCGTCGAGCAAACACGTAATGTGAACGACGACGCCAGCTACTTTGCATCGCGATATACATAAATGATCATCAACGGCACGTGGTAATAACGTGGACGTAAGCTCAAGATCGCGCGGCGAATAAAATTGCCGGAATAAAATTACGATTTTTCTTCGAAATATGCCTGTATTCCAGAGAGAGATATTAAAATCGCGGCATAAGAAGCAACGCATTTGCATAGCAATTTAGACTTTACATTAAATTAAAATGTTAAAATTTTAAATTGCATTAAATTGCATTAAATAATCCGTAGTGGACACAGAAGTGTAACAATTTAAATGTAAACTTTATATGTTTGCTTAAATTAATCTCGTAAAATTAGTAAAATCAGACACTATTATTATTATTAAATATTACTATACTATTACTATACTATTACTATTACTATTAATATATTATTAATGTAAATTTTTGTGTCGGAGCAATAATCATATTTTAAATGTCAATACATTAGTAAATTAGTAGTTAATATCTTAAACTGTTATCGAAATGCAATGATAATCGAAGGTAACGTCGCGAGATTTGTCGATGAATCAAATTTTCCTTCGTGTTCGCGCTGACGAGACCTCTTCATTTAATGGCCACGGATGATCCGTCCTATTGAAGCGAGCGATGCATTGCAAGGTACGCAATTCCGTTTGGTCACAATCGTTGAAAGGCCTTTTGCCATTAACGAGGTCGATGGGGTGATCCCAACCGCTGACGCGTTCTTGGACGCTTGAATTGTCTTATTCGCAAATAGAACCCTCTTCGATTTCGCGTTATCAATTTAAATTTTTTTTATCTATGCGCGGCATCCAGAATCATCACAAATTAATTTCATATTAACGTGTAAAATTAGTCACAAATAAGATAGTGATATAAAAATATTAATCAATTCGTAATATAAAATTTTTTCAAAATATTTAATAAAAAATATAATTTGAGAAATATAATTTTATTCTTTTCACGATTGTTATGCTTACAAAATTAAATGGATAATTGATAAAAATATTACATAAGCAAGTGAATATTTAACATTAATATGTAGCGAACATAATTTTGAATAGGATTAATTCCTTTAAAACACATAATTGTACGCGAGAGTTGCACTTGATGCATTGCTTAATTACCCAACTACCCAAGCATAAACAGTAATTACTCACATATAATCATCCGTTACAAGGTCTTGGTTGTGACTATCATATACAATAATAGTCATTATGAGAGTTACAGAATTTATTAGTCGTTTATCTTTTTTTTAACCACAAAAAGTAATTTGGTTTCCGGTAGCTGTACATTAAAACATGAATATCGTAAAACAAAGTAATAAAATACATAGTAATAAAATAAATATAACATTTTTTTATCTCTTACGAAAATCTATAGTATTCTGAATTATTATCACGAATTATATCAGAGTATAAATATACTTTAGCGTTTTTAATCAACGGAAAATGTCAGAATCAAATCTAATCATAATTAAATGCGCACAATCTTAAATTACGTTCCATCTTATGTATAATTTAATGTCTCAAATATTAATATTCCATCAAAATATTAGTAATTTACATTTTATTTTTAAGGCACGATTTCTGTGATACACGCGATCTATTTTCGACATGGTCGGCGCGACGCGTCTGGTCAGACGCAATCTAATAATGTCGAGAATGAATTGAGCCAATCGTCCATATCAGAACCGGCACACCAATAAGAGCTCCACATCCTAAGAGTTTGTGCGTAACGCATGACGGGGGGATGCACTTCGCGAGTCGTGCGCGGCGCCAGAGCCACTTATCGTTCTTCTCGTTGCAGACGTCAAAAGGATGCCGATGTAATAATTAACGAGGAAGCTGTTCTCGGATTATTTGTCGTCCTGCCGGTATATCGCGCCATATCGCGCCATATCGCGCCATATATTAGCGTGCGCTACATAATCGAGTAAGGACTGCGAACTGCGTTATTCTCTACATCATCTCTCCTCAAGAGCTTGAATTAAAGCTACCTGCTACGGAAAATATTTTGTAATAGGAATATTATGAAAGATAAGATATAATAATTAAAAATTTCAAATTTTATAAAAGTTGCATATCCTGAGATAAATAGAAAAATTTTATTCTTTTAATGAAGAAATAATCCTGGATGTCACAACATTTATAAAATGATCGTTGTTATATTATCTAATCGCAACCGTGATGTATCGTTAAAAAATTTTATCTTAAACACGACAAAACTTTACTCGAATATTTTACGCCGGAAACAGGCATGTTTCTACGATATTTTAACGTAAATACGATTAGCGCTGTTAACGTAAACGCGGTGGTGATAAATCGTCAACGGAAACATCCTTGTGAAGGGACAGATGGACCCTATGGTATTATACGTGTAGCAGCGACCACGGGCTTCCGGCCCGTAAAACGACACACGCGATGGCCACCACCTACGCGTGACCAGACGAGGCGCACGCGTGCATACACACGCGTACGTACGTGCGTGCGCGAGCGCTCGTAAAGACGACGATCTTACGCGCCCGCACTCGCCGGCTTGGCTCGACTCGCGAGTGCAACGAACTCGCAATTTCGCGCCCGCGGCTGCATTCGTGCAGCGACATGCGAATTGCCATTCGATTGCAGCATCCTTAATCCTTTAATCTCCTCTCGAAATAGAAAAGTCACAAGTCTCCCAAGTCAAGTGAGATTACGTATCTCCAAAAATTTGGACAAAGGTGTTTCGAACACACCAACGTATATTTATCCAATTTCAATTTCTCCATTTATCTCGATATTCACACGTTTATGTTTACTCATCACGCGAAATTCGATGTTTTGGCAGAAATTACCAAATCGGATGTTCCGAAAAGTAGTGTCGTAATTACGACGTTGGAATTTTTTGCAAGTTAGAACACATCCATACTTTTGTACGGATACAAAATAATTTGGCAGAGAGAGAGAGAGAGAGAGAGAGAGAGAGAGAGAGAGAGAGAGAGAGAGAGAGAGAGAGAGAGAGAGAGAGACGCTCGGTTATTTGCTGTCCGATTTGACATGGAACCGTTCATTCGGTAATTATGGAACGGCGAACGGGTGTACGCGCGAGACACGGACCAATCAGGCGTAATCGGTAGGACCGTTCGCACAAGGCGGACGACTTAATGACCGTATAAAATGGGCCACGTGGGTGTCCGGTTATGTGCCGATTATATGCTCGCGCGTTGCACCCTTTCCTCTCTACGAAATTTCTCCGACACACATCTTCCCGCAGACGCAGCTTTTCATCGCGCTAGTTAATTTTAGAAACGAATTACGATCGCGCGAGCTCGCGCATATTTACGTAACTAATTTTTGTAACGTAATTTCATGAAAATTACTTAATTATCTTCCGCTTCTTCATCTTCGTTCTAATTTTAAATGAACGTAAAGGATTGATTAAAATTAATTTTAACCTTTAATTAACCGTAATCTTCTAATTTGAAATTAAAATTGTACTTTAAATAAATATCTGTCGTCGATAAAACTCTACGTTTCAATTTTATTTATTTCAATTTTAATTGTAGATATTTTGTTGATTTAGAAGATTTATTACATTTGTGTTTATATTGTATTACGGTTATATATACGCGAAGTTCAAGTTGCGTTGGAGATAACGATAGCCCAATAAAACGCATTAAGGATATCTCTCATTAAGCAAAGTCAAGCAAATATGATAAGACCGACGCGTGGCGCCGGTCTTAATCTAGACGTACACACGAATGCACGCGTGTGTTTGTATGCGTCTTTATACATTATAATATGAGCGGAATATAAGCTTACTTAAGAAAGAGCGGCTTAAAAGATACTATGTCGTAGATATTCATATCGCACTACTTGCCGGCAAATTTCATGCAGATATAAACATTCTATACGGCATGCCCCAACAGCCCCAAATGTTCTCCTTAATTACGCAATTAAGGAGACAGCCGTAATGATGCGGTGAACGGTAGCGTTATTTTTACGTAGCTATTTAAAACGAAGCTATATTTGTCACGCTTCGATCGCTACCGATGTACGTGGGATATGTCTATGGATTGAGCCACATTACGACGCATCGAACGACGCGTCGGCGATATATTCGTTACCGAAACCGGATATGTGCGGGCGCGCGTACGTATCTTCTTCGTCGGCGAGCAATATGCATGCATCACGATGCTCGCCCGTAAAAGCGTGTAATAAAGGGAGTTAACGTACTATCGACGCAGACCGGCGGAGAGGAGCGTTACATTCGAATAAAAAAGTAACGAGATTTTTAAAAATTTAAAACATTATATTTATCACGGTATCCTCCGACCTTTTGTCTGTGAACAGTACAGGACTTTGAATAAAGGAATATTCTCTTGTGGAATATTCCTTTAACAAAAATCTGCTATCTAGATAGAAAAGATAAACGGAATGTCATACGACACGTGAATATACCTTGCGATTTAATCTAAGTTTGGTCCGATAAAAGGAGAGACAAAATTATGACTTTAATTTCGCAGGTTGCGGTTCATCGCGGTTATCGCGATTGTCGAAAATTCCCAACCTGACAATGTTATCGAGACTCGAGTGCTGTGATATGAAGATAATTCTTGCGATGCTTTCTATATATGCATTTATATCTTACATCTCACGTTATGGCGAGAGATATACGAGCATGCTATATAAGACCAAGGTACAAGATGTCACGATTTCCAGGTATAATCGAACCGAACATACGGAAGCAACTGGATATAATCTTATTACGAATAATTTCTCTATTATGCAGAAATATTTTAATCTGTATTTTAGATATTTTCATCAAATAGAGAATTGTACCATTGTATAAGTTATTGTTGAAATTAAAATAATATAATAACATGAAAGCTATAATTTAACGATTATTTGGACGAAAACGCGAAAGAAATAAAATATACATGAGAATGCATTTGCATTTGTCGCTCAGTCGTGATTCACGATAAAGGAAATTAAGAAAATGTTTTACACGTATATAAGTTTATATAAGTTTCTGCAATTCTTTTTCGCTCAAAAGTTAAATCAAATAAATGCAAGATATTAGCTTTTTGTTGTACTCTGTCTCTTTTGCGAGGGTTATTCTCGCGGTTATATAACGCGCACCTTTCTTCTCTTCAGAAACGTGCTTTCATAAATTATTTTTTTTCTCACAATGAACCACCACCACCGATTATCGATCCCATCGTCGGGGACACTGACTTTTTCAGTTCACGTTCACGCGTCTTCCGCGGGACGAGGTCAGCGCGAGTGTGTAAGTCCGGCGGAACGCGTCGCGTTAGCGAAAATAGAGCGATCCGATGCCGCGGCTATACGAAAGGTGTAACGACGAGCGGTGGTCGAGGAGAGTGCGTTGAACCTTCTACGTCGATGGAAATATGACAAAAGCCATGACTCATGGATGAGCTGTCGGCGCACATTCGTCCCATCCGTCCCATCCGTCCCATCCGTCCCATCCGTCCCATCCGTCCCATCCGTCCATTCGCCACGAGTCGCCAGTGAAATGAATAGAAGCGACTTGCATCACGCGGTTACTTGCCACCTCTCCTTTACATCCCCCGGAAAACATATGTCCAAAAGGGGTGATCGATGAGAAATAATAAGAACCTTCTTCCTCCTTATTACGGCGGCGAAAGCGACGGCATCGTAGCGCGTAGTAGTAAACGGAAGTCTTTCGCGATTTACACCGGAATTTCCGCGACGCGAGAAATTGGAAAAGTTTTTCCTGAAAGTACGTCGAAATCTGAAAGATCGTTATAATCATTCATTTACCTTTAGAAAAGAAAGTTTAATATCATAATATACGCCGATAATAATTTCATAATTTATTTACATGACAAGTTACAAAACGGAATCGTGATTGTCAGCCCATTAAGATTAAGAGAAATTTAAGATAATTTATTAAGATATCTCTAATTGCATCATATACGTAATGTAAACAGGAAGTAGAAATGCCAGAAGTGTTTCTAAAAACTGAAATTATTAGTCGCTCATTCTTTCGTAAATGCGTTTATCAATTTCTCCTCCTCCTTGCCGAGAATTGAAATCTCGATATCGCAAACGTGTCATTTACGTCACATTGTTTAATCCTGTGGACGCGTTACACTGGAAAAAAGCGAGATTATACATGCCAACGAGAGCCAAGTGTTACGAGGACAAATTTCTACACGCGGAGAGCGTTTCCGCGCTTGCTCCACGAGAATATCGGGTGACGCGAAAATCCATTCCGCAGAATTTCACATTCCTGCACAACCGACGAACGTACTCCTTGTCTTTGTGCGAAGATCGGTTGCTGCTTCAGCTCGGAAGTTCCTTTTCCGAGGGAAGAACAATTTTATTCTTGACTAATCGCTGATCTTCTTTCAAAGAAATCGTTCGTGGAATTACAAGATGGAATTAAGAAATCTATAAACCGATAATGGAAATGTGTCTGGAAATGTATCTTTTACTTAAAAACTAAATAACTCTACTTTTGAGAATGCAAAATGCAGTCTCTTCGTGAATTCATTTTCAAGTTCCTCGCTCCTTCGTAGAAACGTCTTAAATAATGAATTATGAATATGCAACAATGTTTTAATTGGACGGGAAAATACATTACATTTTACATTCGTAAAATTTAAAAAGATAATTTCACATTTTAAATTCAATCTATTAAAAAAGACTGCTACTTGTGATTAACTCGTTTTTTCACATAATTCCTCGGTACAGATAAGCGCACATCTTTTATGAGCAAGTGTTTTCATCGGCGGGATTAAAGTGCCATGGTGCACTTTAAAATTGCGCTCGCCGCCATGGAATTACGCGAGATCTAATTACGCGCTCAGCTGGACGAGGCGTTTCGCGCTCGTAGAGCGAGTTAAATGTTATCGAGGCAGACGTCACGAATGGTATCACGGCGCGATTCGTCGCGATACGCGCGATTACTTTTCACTACACACGTTAAATTAAAGCTTCCCTCGCGTATCGCATCTGCCCGTCGTTTACCGCTCCGTTCCGGAGCTAAACTCATACTCGCAAATCCGCCGATTCGCTTTATGTTCGACAGCCTCGTAAACGTCGAGATGCGCGCCAATCGAGATAAATCTTGCGAATTAAATGGCTTTGTGAGTCAAAACTGAAGCAGCGTTTTGAAACACTCCTCCGCAGGATGTTGGAGAAACAAATAGCCAAAGAGATCCTTTACTAAACTTCCAATACGTAGATAACGTCTTTTAAAGTAAACGAGTTAGCATCAAATTAACAATATTGTGTTCATTGTTTTATTTAAGAAATCCACATGTGTGTGTATATATATATATATATATATATATATATCGCATCGGACTGTGTAAATTCGAAAATCACGGGGAATCATATTTTCATCTAATTTATTCCGGTTATGTACTTATTTTCTTCTCAGAAAATGCATATTCGATCACGATCAATGATCATTAGATGTGATATGAACGTAGTACAAAAATAGGTATAAAGATAAAACTGACGGTTGAGCGGTACACATATAAATTTTTATATAAATTTTTCTGCATTATGAAATGTCGAACAAGAAGAAATTTCATTTCCATTTATTTTTATTTGTGTCTATATATCCTGTGAAACATCAAATTATCTTTATTATATCGATCGCATCGCGCAGTTTGCGATATCGGTACATAAATTAAATCGCACATATTTGAGACAGATTTTTTTTTGTAAGGTAATGTATTTGTGAGTATAAAAAAATTATCGCGGAACGCGTGAATCATAAATTCAGAAATTGGAGTTGATTATAGCTTTGATATTCGCGGTGTAACTTTTCTCAATGTAGTACCAGTCCGGTATGACACGTACTGGGAGTGTCATGTTGTGTTACGAGCTAATCCATCGATTTCCGTAAAATACTCTCCTTGCGTATGCATTATGGATGCTGAACAGCTTGTTGCATCGCGCAACGATATTTGCGAAATGAAGTTTGCCACCATTCACGCATTATAAAATATTTTCCTGTTATTGATTCTCTAGCTATATAAGACAAGATATGTTTTACGTTTTAAAAGCAGCAACGGTAATATCGCATAATTGAATAAAGTTGCCATTGTGAATTTTTTGTAGGCAACTCTGATAAAGAAAAGATTTATCGAAAAAATTACGGAACATTCTAATAATAGATTTAATAATAGATTGCCGTTGTATTATTATTAATACATGCCAAGCGCATTAAAAATTAATTATCAATTATAAAGTAATCGATCGTAAAGAATTGCTGTAATAAATAAGCAACGTAATGGTGTAATAATAGATATATGTACGGCTTTCAACATGCACGATTAACACACACATTTTTTTCAGCTGTATTCATGAAACATATTTTTCTGCCTTTCCGTCTTCATATTTATAAAGCAACTACTCGTTCGTGACAAATTGCCTTTGTGTCTAAATATCAGCTGCCATCTCCAAAAGAAAGAATAACGTGCATACGCGAAACAACATGATTATAGATGAAAAAAAAAAGACAGAAATTTATGGAAATTACACTTTACACTTGACATCCTGGTGTTAAATAACATTCGATAAGAATGAAATGTGTTAGCAATATAAAAATGAAGTGGCAAATCTGTCTTGGGATATTAGAATATTCTGCGCTACCAAACTCAAGGGCCTGACAGAAAATTTTAACCAAATTGAAACAAATTAATATTTCACTGAAAATTATATAAACTTGTTTCTAATCAGTTTTTGCGATTTAATTAAAGGAATTTCTTATCTAAAAAAAGGAACGATAATTCTGTAATACTCGTCACGCAAACTTGAGCAGCGAATACTATATATTGCGATTGATAATTAATAAGCGAACAGTTTTGCTGCGGACGATATAATTTTAATCATTCGCAAACAAGATCACTGATTTGCAAGATCGTAACGTGGGAATTCTAGGTCTGTAATATGCGGTGTCGTCTATCAACGATACAGTTTGACATTTCGCGACGTCAATGGCGACATCAACGATTCCGGCGATGCCGATAATAGCCGGGGTTCCTTCGCGAGTCCGGCGATGCCGACGTTGCAATTCCCGCGATTCCCGCCGTCGCAGGCACACGCGGCTAATAAAGGAGCGCGCACCGAGCGATGGCCCGTTCCGAGCAAGTGGCAGGCGATTTTGCAATCGCGAAATCAAGGCGGTAAGGTCGGTAAATCTACGGTATGTGGAGGGTGACCTGAGATAACCTTCTAGCTGTCACTCATCAATTCGTCGTACCGTTATCCCTAGCGACGAAAAAGCGATAAAGATCGTCACAAAAAACATCGAGATTTTCTTTCCTTTTCACCCTCTTTGGAATATTGGAAAAATAACAGCGGATAATGCTTTATCAGGAGAGGAAACGATAAATCACTCGTAAAATATATATATCGGAAAAATATATGTCACTCGTAAAGTACCTTTTTTTTTTTTTTTTTTTTTTTTTTGATAAGCGAACAGAGCAATGTGTTTCAGCGGTAAAGTAATTACGGTATCGCGTGATGCTCGTAATTTCAATGGAAAAACAGCTTATTAAATCGAAGGTTCGGGACAACGGCGTATTAAACGACACGATAGAATATTATGTACAATCGAGAAAGAGAATTTTTTGTATGCAGTTTATGACGATAGAGTTTATGAAGAAGATAAACTCGGTAATGAAATCTTCGTTGAAGCAGCAGTAATGCAAAAAAATTAAGAGAATTTAGAAAGACAATATCTACTATAAATCATTGCTTCTAATTGATTTTTGAAGATTTAATAATACTTAACAAATCTTCATAAAATGTGTAATTTATCTTCTTCGCAAATTTATTTACTTGTTATTTCAAATTTAAGTAGTCGATAGTCGAAATCATTTCTCAGTAAACTAACATTCCCTATTACGTGTATAACTCCTTTTCAGTTGAGAGACACAACTATCTCTTTTAATCTTAAGACTCGAGGCTCTCGTCTTTCTTCCCTCATTTATTTCGCATTATGTAAATCGAATTTTTCCTATCGTTCCGTAAGTATTCGCAATGTAACGTACGATAGCTCGGCGTCTGCTCGCCGTGAGTGCGAGTGAGCGAGCGAGCGAGCGAGAGCGGCCTTATTCCGACAAGCGCGCGCGTTCCCGATCCCGTTGCATGCAAGCGTTGGATGCAACGCGAGGACGACCTCAAAGGAATAGGTAGGAAGGTAGGGAGCTGCGAAAAAGGTCTAGACTTGAGGTTTTCTCGATTTGACCGGATTTCAACCGGATTTTTTTCTCCTCCTTTCTCTCATTGTTCCTCTCTATCTTTCTCTCTTTTCTCTCTTCTCTCCCTGCCCGTCCCTAACATCTGCAGTGATTCTTTATGACCCGATCTTCCCTTTCGTCTCCCTTTTGTGAGGGTAAATGAGAGGGTCCCTTTGGTGGTCGATGATTTAGACACTGACATAAGTCATCTCAAATAATAAAAAAAAAAGAAACATTTAAATATTACTATTCTCTCTTTTTCATACGCTTCGATCTCGCGCCGTCATCACTTCTCTTCCTTCTACAAACTCGACTGCCGCTCGCGCCGTCTTACTCGCGCCTTCCCCGCACGCTCCGAAAAGAATCCTCCGTGATACGCAACAGGTTATCGAAAGGCGCCCGTGCGCGCGTTGCCGCGGCGCGCATACCTATGCAAATATGTAAATGACATTTGTACATACATACGCCCGTGTGTGCGCGCGCGCGCGCGCACACACACACACACACACACACACACACACACACACACACACACACACACACACACACATATATTCATTCGCGCGCACATAGATTCACATATACGCATACAACACACTCACCATGTTCGGCGACCGCCAAGGATTCATCCAAGAGTGTGCACAGGACGACGAGAAATAGCAGCGGGATTCGCATCGGCCTTCGACGTCCGTTCGAGCCATCAAAGTAGCACCACTGTTTCTTCTCACGCGCCATAACTGCGTCAATGTTGACAAGACGAGGATCTCTACTTCGTCTCGTCTTTCCGCTTCGTGGAGGGCTTCGCGCGAAAGTTATCTACGTGGGAGAGTTCTAAATCTTGTCGATAGCACGCTCGCCGACAAAGCGGGTACGAAGCGGAGCGCGACGGAAAAGCGGTGAGCGCGCGCGAGCGCGCGCGCGCGCGCGCTTGTTGCAGCGACGGCGGGGTGGCGGCGAAGGCGGCTGCGGCGGCGGCGGCGGAAGAACGTGGAAAGACTAAACGGAGGAACGAAGATACACAAAGGTGCGGGTGGCGAAGGGAGAGCAGGAGGGAAAAGGAAGGATAGGGAGTGATCGAAATGGAGCGATTTGAAATGCGAGGGAGAAAGAGGGATAGGAAAAAAAAAAAGTGGAAAGCGAGGGGAGAGACGGAGGGAAGGCAAGTGCGCCGTCGCACGTACGAGTAAGCGGTTTTCGTAAGAGGAGGAGGAAGATGCCTCGGAAAAAGCGCGTCTTCTCCTTCGACCTGTTCCGCCGCGTAGCTTTCGCTCGCAC